>NW_026927734.1:0-31135 GCF_032062105.1 Saccostrea cuccullata | reverse complement strand
TAATCAGACGATGCAATGCAACAAATAAAAGTAGTAAGTAATATAACCTAATGATTATAACTTAGTTATTTCTTGTCTTGATTGTACTATGGTCGCATTTATTCTAAAACCAATGCCATTAGAACTCTGTGTGACAGAGGAATGGCGGACGAAATAAACACATGGCCTCAGGAAGACACCCATATGAAAAATCCAATTTTCAAGAATTATGGATAATGACAAGAAAAAAGCGAAACAAATGGTTGTAGCCATATTATCAATGAATCAAACTAACACTATATTCAATGCATTTTTCATCTCGTGAATGCTGTAGCTGCGCAGTTCTAACACGATTAATGTCCTCCTAATTAAAACAAAATAAACTTAATTATTAACTGATTTTGATCTCTAACAGTAGGTAAATAGTGCATTAGCACTTTTAATAACTTTGGGCTAGTTTAGTAGAGTATTAAGCGCATTCTTCGTATTTCTTATTTTACACCAGACTAGATCCAATATGGCTTGGTACCCTTAGAAAGGTCTTGTCACAAGAAATACACATGTGAAATATGCAAGTCATAGCTCCACCAAATCAAAAGTTATGGGCAAGTATAAAGTTTTTGTGACGGACGGACAGCTAGACTGACTGACTGACAGACTGACAGACGAATAAGATTTAATGTCCCCTCGCTTTTGCGAAACAATGAATTGACATGTTAGTGAAAATAATCATTACTGAGAACTAATTTTCGGCAAAATTAACAAACTTTGGAAAAGACAAAAGATTCAATACTTAAAACAAGACGTGTTTATGAAACACTGATGCCCCCTTATGGCAAAATAGCAAAGATTAAAATTTTCTTTAATGCAAATTTAATATATTGGTACCAAACGTTGGGTTTTCTCACTGGAATTACAATTGTGGAACATGAAAGTAGGCCAAGGTTAATTTTTTTCATAAGTACAGAAATCGTCAATGTCAAGATTTGCTTTTTAAAAGAAGGTCAAACTCAAATGTCAAGGTCATAGTTCTTGGTATCCAATGAAGGCTCTTTTCACAAGAATAACATATGTGAGGTATGAAAACCCT
Organism: Saccostrea cuccullata; assembly: GCF_032062105.1. NCBI lineage: Eukaryota > Metazoa > Mollusca > Bivalvia > Ostreida > Ostreidae > Saccostrea > Saccostrea cuccullata. Next base: position 30,066 of record NW_026927734.1, on the reverse strand, counting down.
ATCCCTTACCGTTCAAAAGTTATGGCCAAGGTTCAAGCTTTTTTACAAGTATAAAAATTTCTAAGGTCAAGGTCAAAAGTTCAAAGTTGTTGATATCCAGTGAAAGGACTTGCTACAAAATATATGAAGTATAAATGTCTTGGATACTACTGTTCAAAAGATATGGCCAAAGAAAAAGTTCGGAAGTTTTGTGTTGAGGTGGGTCAAACTCCAAGGTCAAGGTCAAATTTGGTGGTTTCCAAAGAAAGGTCATGTCACAAGAAATACACGTGTGAAATATGAAAACCATAGCTCCACTGAATCAAAAGTTATGGGCAAGGTTAAAGTTTTTGCGAACAAACAGACAAACAAAGAGACAGAGAGACAGACAGAGAGACAGACAGACATAGGGACACGATAAAAACTATATACCTCCGAAATTTCCTTTACAGGGGCATAAAAATCCTTCAGATAATAGTATGGGAATCATCCTTGCTCTATAATTTTCAGATCTATTTAAAATTAATTCTGCTAAAAAATAAACGATTCAAGTTCAATCTTCTGTGTAAAAAAAAATGTGAAAATCAATTTCAATCACAGAAATTAAAAAAAAAACTCATTTATTTTGATTATGGATTAATCAACCACATTATTGTGTTTTAATATTATGTTACTACATGTAGTGCATGTAGATGTAAAATTCCTTTTACATCCTTTTATATCTCTCCATAGATTTGATGCACACTGACATGCTATATGTAATGAAATTTATGGAGATAAAGAACAGAATTCAAGCTCAAAAGTCCAATACAAGCAATAGAAATTGTAATGCAGAGCAAACAAAGACCTTCAAATAAAACATAATTAAATGACAATAGCTGCAATAAAATAACATTTAACTATCAATTATGAATATTTGAAGACATGGACAGTGTTATTTCGATCTTATCAATTGTAAAACAACAATGTTTATGCCACATGACTATTTTCTTCGTAAGAAAGATGACAGGCGCCCAATTTACAACACATGTGATAATGCTGAAATAAGTAAGTAAATTACAGTCGTAATTTGGTAGATAATGATGAAAAACTGACATATAACATCTCAGTATAACTATCCCTTACTCTCTGTTCAACAATATCTCACTAGATCGTCTAGTAACACAAAAACAGCATATGTTTACATAACATTGTCAAATTGCAATGTGTATTACATCAAAAATTCAGGTAAACAATAAGATAATGAAATAACATGAACAATAAAACATTTATAATAAATTTACAACTGGATGCTACTTTAATTTACTAAAAACACTCCACCATCAGCCTATCAGTGTAATTAATATGCAATATTCTAAAGTCCAACACCCATGCATATTACAATATATTCCTATGAATTCGAATATCAAGTATTTGATGTTTAATCAAATGATTCATTTCATTTGTATAACAATACGATATATTCTAGTGAACTTGAAATAAAATAAATCACTGTGTCTGCATCATCTGTTTTATACATTTTAATTTTTTACTGACTTTACACAACAAATATATGTCTCCTAACTTATATGATCACATCATTTTAAATCGAGAATTACTACTCGGTAAAAAATTCGTTTAACATGGATTTCAAAAACTTTCTTTAATGCCGATTTTTCGTAAATTATAAGGTCGTTATGATTACCTTCTTAGCATATACATGTATCATTCCCTATCGTTTGGTCGTATTCTTTTATACCAATTGTAAAATATTTGTTTTTATACTGAAGTGACGATGAATATTGTCTCAACAATAGAGCAATATGTACACCAAGATTCTAAGGGATGTTAAATGTGTGATGATCGGAGACCACTCTTGTTTGAATTTGGAACTCTCTAGTAGAGAGAAGATCAGTTTTAGTGGTTAGCCAATGAGAATTAAGAATGATAATTAAGTAAGGTATAAAAGCGCTGTCTTCTTAGTGCAGTGACATTCTGTCGACGCTTGCAGTTAGTCAGTAGAAGAGTCAGTAGCTGCTGAAGTAGACTAAGGATAAGGTGAGACAGGGATTAGACGTGACTGAACAAGTCTTTCCTTCCCTATCTTACGTTAAGTTAAGCTTTAGATGAATAAAGTACAACTTAGTTAGAAATTAGTAAGCCAGCAGTTGAGACATAATCGAGATAAGTAAATAGGGTTAAATAGAGAATTTAATTATTACCCCGCCCCAAAGATTTTTTGTATATATTTTCTCTTTGTTAGGTTCTCAGAAGTTAGTTATTTGAGCTTTTCCACGAATCACTTTTTGAGCAAGCAGCTCTGTCTAAATTGAGAGTTAATATTTTTTATATATATATTTTTGATTATTTTGTATTAATTTTGTAACATCCGCTCGGTTACACGTCACAAATGTATTATAGAATTATACTGAGACCTTTTTAACCTTTCAGAAATTCATAACCATGGGGCCAATGTCACATTTACGGTGTTGTTTTGATTATTTGTCTTGTTTGTATTTCAAATTTACTGCGATTCTTGTTTTTAACTTTGTTCCATAGTTTCTTTCAGTTTTCCCATTCTGCACCTCTTTTTCGAACACCCTCTTTGGTACCTCTACACTTCCTGTATTTATTCACCTGAGTTTAGGCTTTCGCCTTTCTTAAAACCGGCTTTTCAAGATGTAGCAGCACGAGCTGTCTGTCCAAATTTACTATCAAAGTTTTGTAAAGTACAAAGTATTTTATAGCGTAAATACAGACACTGACTTCTGAAGTGAGTAACATGTTTTATTTACATTTTCTTCTCTGTTTTGTTAATTAAACAGTCCTGGGATAACTTTGTTATTTCAACGTATTTTAATTTAAATTTATTCGTTTGAATGTTCGTTCGTTTGTATAGTTTGTATGTTCTATAAATATCATAGTGAGCAGTGTTAATTGAAAGTATCGGCTCTAGTATTCTAGTATTTAGTTTCATTATGATTCTAAACAGTAAAGTAACCATGTAAGTAAAGTCACTGTGTGTAAGTGTAAGTTACATGTAAAATAATGTAATTATTGTGTAAAAGCATTTAATACAAGTTCTGTAATGCAGCGCTGTGATGTTGACCCCATTATTATCCCATTTTTGTGTATGGTGGGTTATGTGGGTAATAACTTGTACGTAGCTTTGTGTTTTTAACTGTGTAACTTAATGTGTTTACAATTTTGTGTTATGTAGGTTTCGTTATACGTCCTCCGTTCCGGGTTACACGTCCTACGTTACGTCCTGTGTTCGGTGTTGTATGGTGTGTGGTGTAATGGTTATGGTTACTGTGGAGCCGGAATATATATATTATGTACAGTTGATATAATCTAGATAACTGTGAAAACGTTTTTTGACTTTTGTTATTTTACTGTAATAAGGAAGAACCCGCAACAGCCAAATCTGTCGTAACTTTAACTTTTCTTGAGCTTTTTTGGTCGTTACGGTAGCGCTGTTGCTACGGCTCTTCCCCGTTCGAACCAGCTGCGAACGCTACAATATCGATAGCGACTGATCCTTCGCCACGCGGTCAGCAAGAGCTTGAAGTAAAGGTTGAAGGTCCTTCGGAGAAGAAAGTTCCGCGAAGGTCCATTAAAATAGTTTAGCATAAATACATTCGGATTAATTATAGGTTAAACCAATATGAGCTGCATTTTTGAGAATTTTATTTTTCTGGTAAAATGTTTGATTATAATTAATCTGTATAAAATTTAAACCTTTTTGATCAAGAAGACCAAGATAAAGTTTTAAACTATTTCAGAAGAAATATTTCTGTACAATCTAATATAGTATATACTATATAAGAAATCATTATTGTACAGGACGACAATAATGCAATTTTGCTTCAATCGAAGCTTATGAAAAGTTCTTCCATCGCATAAATTAACAATAGAAGTTTATAAATGGTCTTTTTTAATAGTAAATTACAAATTTGCAACAAAATTTTCCGATGTCAAACATGCAGCTTATATTGCTTTAAGTAATAAAAATGTGTTCTCCCATTATGTTTGGTAGAATACAGACGTTGAGAAAGAAAAAAAGTTGTCTTAAGGTTTATTCTAACAACATTTTGTAAATTTATTTGGTTTGTACAAATATATATTTCTTTCTCATAGCTTCATCAACTCCAGATTCCATTCCACTAAGTGTATCATCAAGTTTTACTTATATTACTGAAAGGAATAAAACAATTTAAAAAGAATTATCAATTATAATTAAATATTTTGAATAAGAAAAATAATATTTCTACCTTGTTATATACCAATATTAAGTAAAACAGTCTGTTTTGAAGTATTAAACAAATACCCAAAATCTCTTGCAAATTTACTTACTGTAGCATATACCCGATAAACACAGTTGTTAAGGTGGACACTCGTTGTTCTGCCACAAAGATAATAATTGAATAAATAAGCAATAATAATTTAATCGTAAATATTGCAGTATATATATAATTAAAAAAACTCGCCTTACATTTTGACATCCAGGTCCAAAGGAAAAGAATGAAGGATCCAAAGATACTCGGGGTGCTAGCAATTATGTTAAAGAGTTTAAAGATGATATTATTATTATTAAATGAAAACATTTTTTAACTGAATTAAAAATAATGCAAAATGTACATGTAATTTCGATGATCTCCGATTAGTCAAAGGGACTTTCCCCTTGGCGCATCTCGTGTAAGTCCACCTCAAAGTTAGCTTCCGAAGGTTTGCCCTAGATTTCACTCTTGGCCAATATCGGTATAGCTTTTCATATATTTTATATAGTTTTTTATTTATATCTATATGACGGTTTGGTGATTTCACAAAGTTCAAATTTGAAAGGTTTTTTCCACATATCGGGATAAAAATTATGAATTATGCCACAGTAAGCAATTAGCTTCTTTTCAAGCAGTATAAAATATTACGTTCTGGATTCCTAGTATTGTGAGCATTGATATCATCATTTTTTATCCCAAAGACATTTCAGTTTTGGTTTTAATCAAAATAGAATTTGAGTTGTTTCAGAATTGAAAAATTGATTTAACATAAGCAAAAAATTATATATGCCTTTCAAGAACGATTTCAACTCTTAAAAGTAAATCTAAGAACTTTAAAAAAAATCTTACTTCTATGCATTCTTCGGAATTGGAACATTCAGAATCCTGATTGAAAATGGAATAATATCACATACATAATAAACACTTATCTAAACCATAGTAGTATTTTTCTCTATTGTTGCTAGATATCTGATAAAACAGTTTTTCTAAATAATATATTTTTATTCCATTGACATAAAAGTTTAGTCCATATTTAAGGACAGATGATACAAACAAAAATGGATGCCTGGATTGGTATATATTTTTTGGCCTAATTTCATTGCAAATGACGAAATAATAAATTTCTAGAATATTAAGAAATTGTAAATCCTCTGTGATGTTCAAAAGTCAGCCCTTCTGAAATTTTCTTATTAATCTATAATATTTTTCACTTCAAATCCCATTTTTTGTAAAAAATTAAATATATTTTTTTTTTTTAAATTCGCTGTCAAACTTTTTCATTTTACTCATGTTAACATGACTCAATTTTTATTATCAATTTTTTTGACAAAAGTTTGTTTGTATCATCTGTCCTAAAGAAAGGATAGGCAATATGATGATGAACATACCCAACTGATAACAAAACGTGATTGAAATATATACCTTTCGCCTCAAACTAATGAGAGATAAGTTATTTACCATCGCTACTTTTCTTGACCTTTTTGCACTCACTCAGGATTTAATTATTAAACGACTGTTTCGGTTTGCTTTCAGAAATTACAATGTGAATATTTATCAAAAATTAATTTTTTCTAATTTAAAGGGTCATATTTAATAGAAAAAATGTAATCAAGCACCACCCATTAAAAATATACATGAATAGTTAACGAATACTAGTAATTATGAAAAGGAATGCACATCATTTCATAATAGACATAAAAAAATTTACACAGAATCTTCAATATATCTTTAACTCAGACACATCAAGATATGATACTCTTTAGTTGGCAACTAAAAATTTTTTTTTTATGATTTTTGCATTCCCACAAAGTAGTTGCATACCATCCACAAGTTATCACAATAAGTTGTGTAATTTCATTTCATGAGATACTAGAGAGCAGTGTTGGATTTCTCCACTTCAAGTTAAGATCTAGTAAATGAAAGTGCATACAAGATTCTCTAATTTTAAAAATGTATATAGTCATTAAGCCTTTTCACCAAAAATATCTAAATTGAATATGATACATATTAAGCGTATTTTGGTATGAATTTTAATTGAATATGAATTTCAAAATGCTTTGTTTTCTACAATTTCTATTGAAGCTGTAAAGTACTGGAAAAATAATATTAAATTAATAATGACATCTTAATAGATCTAAACACATTCGCTACATATGATATCATACGACGTAGGTTCTACGTAGATGTTAAAGTATGAATAAGTCATAAATGTAAATAAAAGTAATAAGGTATTATTTTAAAACACCTATCGAGCTATAAATACGGGTTGGTACGAGATCAAATTCATCATAAAGCCCTTTTGGCTTTATGGAATTTAATCTCGTGACCAACCCGTATTTATATCCCTATAGGTGTTTTAAAATGAAAACTTATTTCTTAAATAAAGCTGCTGTTTCTAACATTGGAAACGTTCTTCTGTGAAGCAACAATAGTGCTTACGTCAAAATAGTCTTTATAAACTGGATGTTTCTAAAAACAGAGACTGCTGCTATTATTCATTACTGTGACGTCATAATGCAAATGACATAACAATGCCTTATATGAGTAGGTACTGAGAATTAGAAGGATTTCCTCTTAACTGATAAAAAATATATAAAAACAATTGTAGCCTTTTGATTCGACACAGTCACTAGATATATGGACCTCAGAATAAGTATATCGACATCGCACAATATGCTTTCTCGAAGGTCTATATCTCTAGAAATTGACCTCATCAAAAGGCTATAATCGTATAATAAATTAATTTCTCTGGTTGTTCATATGGGAATTATAAAGGTTTCACATTTTTTACTTCTATTAGAGAAGCTTTAAATGCATGTATTGACATACGAAGAAAAACATGTCATTAGATCTCTAACATTGGTTGTTTTATTGTATTTTGTTTAACGTCCCTCTCGGGAATTTTTCACTCATATGCAGAAACCACAACTTGCCGGTTGAGAACGGCAAATTCTGTTCTATACTTGGCACTCAGGGCCATTGAGCAGGGAGGGATCTTTTTCTTGCCAGCGCATACTGCGACACGGGACCTCGGTTTATACGGTCTCATCCGAAGGTTCAGTTTCCAAGTCTCGCTTTGGAATTTGAACCCGCTACGTATATATCCACTCCTAACTTCACAATTGTTGAGCAGACGCTCTTTCCACTGCGCCACGCGGGCGACCCCTAACGTTGAAACTATTAGTTTACTCCTAGTCTGCATGTCGGTCTATCATGCTCCGCACTTTTTCTGTAAACTCTTACAGATATTGAGCTATATTACGGTATTCAAATATACATGAACCTTGATGAGGTAAAGCTGAACACGGTTCGTAATAGGGATTTGTCCGCAGTATCCTATCGTTCAATCGGTATATCTTAGGTCCTTATGTAAGTCGTTCATTTAATTATGGACTGTTCGGCGTAATAAGCTATTATTGTGTAGATAGATATTTGCTATAAAGCACTTAAAGGGACAAATAATAACTGCATATTTTCACCACAAGCACGACAAGAGAGAAAGATACAAAAATCGTACAACAGCTAAACAGGTCAGTGCAGTACCATCATATATACATGTAACTGCAAAACATGTTAACACGATTACAAGCATGAACACGTTTCGCCATTCAATGCCATAGCCCATGACAATAAAGCAGTCAGGCGTAACAAATGCGAAGCGCACGTCTAAATGCTAAAATGGTGTCGAGATGTGTTTAGCTTTGAAGATCAAATTTAAATACCCTTCAATGATTTTTTCTGATAATAGTATAAAATTTTTTATTTTAAAGGAAATCAGAATTCTCTGGCTCCTTGTTTCCGCCCCATTTTTTCTAAAACGCTAGCAAATAGCAAGCTTTTTTGCTGTATGAGTCCACTTTGAAGAGTTAAGGATCAACGCAGCACTGTTAAGGCTTACTTTGAGAAATCAACGGAAAATAAAGCGCAAAAACGGGATTTTTAAAAAAAAACTGAATTTATTTTTATTCAGCTGTTTTATTATCACAGAAATTAAATACTTATGGAAAAAGCATATTAAAACTTACTTTGTACTGTGTGACAATGGACAATGGACAATCACATGATGAATGCATAGTACGTGTACTGAATGTAGGTCATTAGCAAATTTCAATATCGCAAGGACATACCCTATTTAAAATTAAAAACTCAAGCTATTAATTGTTTCTGCATACTTTGTACTTACTGGAAAGTGCTGTTGCTTTAAACAGAATTCGTGTTTTATTAGATAAAATTTCAAGTAAATGGGCCCATGTCGAAACCTGTTTGAGTTTTACCAAATATTTTGTGTACTTGTAATGCCACGCTGTCGATTTAAAGAAAGCAGCAGCACTTTTCAAGTTAAGAACATATCCTTTATTTAAATTCAAAAAATGGTCAAGATTTATTTAGCGTATGCCCTTATCCCTTATGCCCTTGCGAAAGAACGATTAAATGAGGCACCTCGATGTAAAATATGAATGACAAGTTCATCGAGATCAGTGATTTGTTTATAACAAGCTGTATGGGATTTAACTAGCGACTCTTTTTAATGCATTGATAAGTTTTATTATTGTTTATTATGCTAATACAGTTTAAAGTTGCAAATTATTTCATTTTTGGGTAATATGAGGAATGCTTAAAAGAGCATATTTTTGTGTGACGTCACCGTAAACTTTTCCCGTATAAATTAGGCCCGCCTCCTTTTTCTAGCCTTAACAGTGCTGCGAAGTTTTTATTCTGTTTTGCTTCATTATTTTTTTTTACCGAATTGTGTCCTATTCAATTTGAAAAGGAATCAAATTTTGAAGTTTTGAAATTAAAAGATAATACCAAAACCACCCTCTTATAAACCAATTGTTGGTTTGGGTAAAATTCTGTAACTTCAACTGTTCCAGAAGTTTCTTCGGAATTTTAAAGTATTCATATCTGATTTACACCAATTCTCTAATATATTTTTGAACAGTGCTCTTGAAGTTTTTCCTTCACTACTCTTAATATTTTAATGAGGAGCATAGAAAGAAGCTTGATTGAATATTTACTGTAACCCACTATGTATCCTTGTTTCTAATGGTATCTATGAAGTTTTGGAATAAGTGATGGTAATTCAAATTCTTGTATTTTTTATTATTAATAATTGTCGCCCGAGTGGCGCAGTGGTTAGAGCGTCTGCTCTAGAGTCGCGAAGTAAGGAGTCAATCCTAACGTCGCAGGTTCGAATCCCACTGTGGGACGTGGAGACCGGTCCTTCGGATGAGACCGTATAAACCGAGGCCCCGTGTCGCAGTAGGTGCTGGCACGAAAAAGATCCCTCACTGCTCAAAGGCCCTGAGTGCCGAGCATAGGGCAAAATTTGTAGCCCTCCACCGGCAAGTGGTGGCGTCTCCATATGAGTGAAAAATTCTCGAGAGGGACGTTAAACAACATATAATCAATATTATTAATAATTATTACAAAAATATGTATCTTCACGTTTCTTCAAACCAACAACTGTTAACTTAGGTGGAAAACGTAATCTTTATTCACTTCTAACTTTTTCCAAACCTTTTTGTCCAATATTTTAAGAACATAATTAGAATATTCAACAATATCCTATCGTACTGAGACATGACAAGGTGCATCATGTAATTTCTTTTTGTCTTGGTATTTTTTTTTCTTTTGTTTCTAGTAGAAATTGCTTTCTTAAAAGACATAAAATCCCTAACATACTTCCTGTTCCTGTGGATTCCTTATTATACACAAGTTATTAATTATCGAGTAATGTTTTTAGAGAAGTATAACTTGCAATATTAAGTCACTCGCTTTAATTTTTATGGTTCTAGAATTCTTGTTAAATTTCTGGACCAATCGTTCGTTTGCGAATAATTATTCTTACGATTTGACGTTCAAGAGCCATTTTGCAATAAAAAGTACTTGCGAAAAACAAGGAATTTACAGTATTATGTTGAATTTCTTTCATCAATAAGCCAAATTTTTTAGGCCAATGACCACAGTTCACGAGTTATACTTTCTTCTTTTTCAACAAATGAAAATGGCAAAGATAAATATCTTCTTTTTTTTAAATCACAGCTAAATGCTTTAAGTATTACAGTTGTATACGTAGATTTGTCGTCTATGTTAAGGTCTTAAGATCTTTTCACAGGAAATGGTCAATTTAAATAAGAACTTTTTTCCCCTCTCTAAAAGCTGTCACAAATAGTTTGACAAAAAATCAAAACTTCAGGATCACAGGTTAAAAATCAATAGATATTTGTAAAGACATTATAACAGGTAAATCAGCTATAAATAAGAACATGAAATAGTTCCTGTTGCTATAATTCTTTTTTTTAAATCAATTTTATTACAAAAAAGACTTCCAACAACTGTATGGGAATCATCTAATTTAAAATTTCAATCCAACATATGTACATATAATATATATTAAATTAATTTGTACTTACACGTCAGCACCCCACTGTAAAACAAAAAAAAACTTTTAAAATTTCTCTTCCAACCCCTTCATCGGAAATAAAATATTGTGATAATATTCAAACCAATGTGTTAATTGTTTAATTGATCTTTGAAAAGAAGGAAATCCAATACAATTATGAGAGAGTATTTTTGACCTTACTTTAATTAACTCTATTATTATTATTATTATAAATCATTAAATTTATTCATATCAATTCATAACCCCTACTCATTAGTTACCGATTTTCCTAAACCTTGTGTTCATTTAAAAGTGGCACGAGGCTCGCCAAGGGTCACTTGAAAATGAAAAAAGAAAAAGTTTTATAAAAGTACGGTTACTAACGGGCCTTGTTTATGGGACCTGCTTCGACCTTAAGCTTTAGATATATCGATGACGTATTGTCAATTAACAATGGTAATTTTCATTCCTACGTCGATACGATATATCCTGGTGAGCTTGAGATAAAAGATACAACAGAGTCTGACACATATATTTCATATTTGGATATTTTACTTGAAAAGGACGTTGATGGTAACAACCTTACAACCATATTATAAGATAACCGTGACGACTTTAACTTTTCCATCGTCAACTTCCCTTACCTATGCAGCAATATACCTTCATCACCTGCATACGGAGTGTATATATCTCAGTTGATTCGATACGCAAGAGCATGTTCTACGTATGAACAATTTCTAAAATGAGGTAAATTATTGACAAGCAAGTTGATGAAACAAGAATATCATCAGTCTCGTTTAAAGTCATCATTTCGTAAGTTACATGGTCGATACAACGATCTTGTCAGCAAATACAATTTATCACTGTGTCAAATGCTGACTGACATTTTTCATACAAATTGTTAACTAGTCCATTATTTAGACACTGAATTGACGACGGATTTTCCCGTTATTTCCTGATCATGACAATGAACACACGGTGCGTATGACCGGTCAGCAGGGGATGCTCGCTCCTCCATTGCACCTGATCCCATCTCTGATGTTTCGGAGGTCTGTGTTTGCTCTGCTCTTGTTTTGTATTGTTTTATGGAGTTTGAGACTGAATACTGTTCGTTATCTCCATATCCTTCCATGTTAAACACATGATTTTTTTTTGCGAATAAAAACAACAAATATCAGCGGGAACACATGGGAGAACGCAGTTGATTATTGGGAAAATACCTAAATACAAGCCTTTAACTAAGTTTTATTTCAATCTCTTAAATGATTAACGTTGCATCTATTAGATAAAGTACATTTTCTGTTTTTAGATTTTTATGTCCTATATACAAAAACCCAGGCCTCCTTCGCAAATAACCCGAATGATCAGGGGAAATAGGGTTGGCCATCACATCGTGCTTACAGAAAAGGAAGCGAATAGAAACAAGAGGCCCACGGGCCTTATAGGTCACCTGAGTATCATGTAACAACTTTCCAGCAATTGTATTTGGTTCGTGTTTTAATCCAAAGCCATGAAATTCACAGATTTTGAAGGAGGCACCATTGCTTATCAAAGGGCAGATTTCAAAGCATTAATTTATTTTAGTCAAAGTACCCCCCTGGTACCCCTGATCCAGCGGCCCTAAAATTATCTATTTTGAAAGAGGCCCCTTTCTTCATTATAAGGCCAGCATTTTTTTTATGGTTAGGTTTAGTTATGAAATGAGAATAAAAAAGTCCCGAAGGAGAAGAAAATAATTTTTTTTTGATAAATCAATTATTAACATTTGTACATTCTTTTTTTATGCTATTCTAATAGGCTCCTTACCACTGGACACATAATGTTTACAAATAGGGAAGTAGAACATTTAATTGCTTATTTCATCATCTGCCAGTTTGGGCCAGTTATATAACTTTTGTGATGTTGGTCAAAATATATTTTAGAAAATCAATTCTTTAAAAGTCTTTCAATATATCTTCATTTTTTAAAAATGTGTTAGACATTGTTCTAAAATTTACTTGTTGCCTGAAATTATATTTCCTATCATAAAACAGACAGGGAGTATTGGGGAGTAGGGTGAACATTTTTTCAATTAAGTTAAGTGTAAAATAATTTTTCTGGCTTATAAAAATGATACTACATGCCTGTATATATTTGTATATTTTTGCTTTTTAATAGTTGAATCTTTTGTTTTATTTCTTCAGGTTATTGTTTATTTCTTCCTCAAATGGACTTAACTTTTCCCAATAGTTTTATTCATTACATCTGATGCATAAGCAACCCTTTTCTGAAGAATGATGCTTAGACTGTAAGCTATAACAGAGACCTAAACAATGTCGCTGGCAATATGCAATAGCTACCACTGGCAGTTTAAAACCTGGGGGACGAAAATAATTAACAGACAGATACTTTTGAAACGAATACATAATTATCTCACCAGCATGTCATTATGCAACAAAGTCGTCAGCATTTTATTTGTCCTTTGAATGGGTGAAACGTTTTGAATGGCACTCGTATCGATGAATTTTACACTAAACCAAGTTATCTTCTCAGATCTAGCTTTATATACCCACCGTTTCATCTTAAAACCGGAAGTGCGAGTTCGTAAACTTGAAATCTCGATCCCGACTCAAATTTGATATCGGAAGGAAAAAAACTGTTTTATTTTTTTCAAAACCTTGAGCGGAGGGTTTGTAAAACTGAAAATAAAATAAATCCTGCCCTTAAATATGTAATTAGATCATTAGTATATTAACCAGGAGCAAAGGATAAGATGTTCAAAGAATACATGCATTTCACTATATAATCATTAGAGCCCCACCTTAAAACAAGAACCCCTGACCCTGGGGCCATAAAATTCACAATTTTGGTAGAGGCACTCTAGCACATCATAACTATGTACTTAGTTAGTTTATTTAATACCCAGGAGCAGAGAAGAAGATTTTCAAAGAATTCATGTATTTTCACTATATAATCAATAGAGCCCCGCCCTAACACCAGAACCCCTGACCCCAGGGCCATGAATTTCACAATTTTGGTAGAGGCACTCTTGCTCATCATAACTATGTACTTAGTTGGTTTATTTAATACCCAGGAGCAGAGAAGAAGATTTTCAAAGAAATATTGCATTTTCACTACCTACTTATTTAGCCCCGCCCTCGCACTACATGTAGAACCCCTGACCCCAGGGCCATGAATTTCACAATTTGGGTAGAGGACTCATTGCTGATTACAATCATGCAAACAGTTTGACTGCTTGATGTCCAGGAGTAAAGAAGAAGATTTTTAAAGATGACATTGATTTAAGTGGTTTTGGCCCCACCTCTCAGGCCCCAGGGGGGCAGGGATAATGAAAATCACAATTTTTGTTCCCCTTCACCAATAGATGCTTTGTGCCAAATTTGGTTGAAATTGATTCAGTGGTTGCAGAGAAGAAGCTGAAAATGTTCAAATGTTAACGCACGACGCACAACGCACGACGACGGACGAAAACGAATAGCAATAGGTCACCTGAGTTTACTCAGGTGACCTAAAAAATTCAAGTAAAGGTTTTGTACAGTAATTTGTTCTTTTAAAACAAGAAGAAGCTTATAATACAGGTACAAAGAAGTGTTTCCTCCTTCGAGTTAAAAAATTTTATAATGTAAATATGACATCTATAAGTAGTAAATTTTCTTTGCATGATAAAAGTTTTTGGGTTTGATGCTTTATTAAAATTCTTCGTAGTATTACGACCGTACTTAAGTACACATCGACTATTATCACAAAAGGTGCTACATTTTTACAATTAAGAAGGGACGAGAATCTGTTTTATATCTTTCTTGTTTAACAAAAGGTAACGTGTTCTAAAATGTATTCATCAATTGGTATTTTAGAATTTTAACTATACAGTTTGATTGATAAGATATACGTCAACAAAATTTTTAAGACATATTGAGATAGATGACGTGAATAAATTCAAAAACAAACTTACCGTTACGTTTACAAAATGTCATTAATTTGTGCAAAATCTTGTGCGTGAAAAGGAGAAAACACTTGCTGTGACTTTTAACTCGACATTTAGATATATCAACGACGTATTATCAATCAACAATGGTCATTTTCATTCCTACGTCGATACGATATATCCTGGTGAGCTTGAGAAATGAGATACCATAGAGTCTGACACATCTGTTTCATACTTGGATATTGTACTTTGAAAAAGAATTAAATTGTTATCTAACAACCTATCTATATGATAAATGTGATGTCTTTAACTTTTCTATCGTCAACTTTTCTTACTTATACAGCAATATACCTTCATCGCCGTCGATTTATCTAAATGTCGAGTTGGAGGCCACAGCAAGTGTTTTCTTCTTTTCACGCATAAAATTCTGCTTCATATGAGTAAAAAATAATAGGTCTGCATATAACTGAATGCAATTGGTACCCATGGGAATTCCAATAGATTGTTGGAAGACTTGACCCCAGGATCATGAAACAGACTTAGACTTAAGTCAAATTTTCAATCGCCTATAAAATGTTCATTAAACTTGGAAATGATCTCAAACTTTGCAAATAAAAACACTTTTATAAATTAATATTGAAACATGTTTGATATGTATGCCTTCAATATAATTTCAGTACAACATGGAATTTTTTACTTAAGCTTAAGATGGTTCATGATCCCGGGGCCTGGTCTCCAAAATCACATAGATATTGTCAATCAGAAACTCAAGCATCTTTTTGATGTCAACTTCAAAGTACTTGTGTGTGCAATCAAAATGTGTTTTAACAAAATAATTTTGGAAATGACCGATGGCCAGCTAAGTAAGTTTACGAGTTCATTTTTATTGAAAAGGCAGCGACCATTCTTTTTTAGCAAATCATTTCCCTCAGTATTTCACTGTTGAACTTTGATTTGCTGTTTAAAGCCCTACTCTAACCCTAGGTGTCATTGCACACTTGAATCTATACCATCTGAAAAGGCATTGCTGTGCTTTACAAAAAGGATATTTTAGAATATGGTCCCATCCTGCTGCAGATACTAGTATTTTCATATCAATATGATAACTTATGGCTTTGTTGTTCTTGCGAAGTGTGTGTGTGTTG
Source organism: Saccostrea cuccullata (assembly GCF_032062105.1). Classification (NCBI taxonomy): domain Eukaryota; kingdom Metazoa; phylum Mollusca; class Bivalvia; order Ostreida; family Ostreidae; genus Saccostrea; species Saccostrea cuccullata. The sequence goes on along the minus strand of NW_026927734.1, from coordinate 14,373 downwards.
TGTTTTTATTTTAAGAATCCTCATTCAAATATCCCTTAATATGTAAATCTTTGATCGTCCGATTGTGGCCCCACTGTATATCTCCAAGGGCCCTGATTTGAAAAAAAAAAATGAATATTTATGTTTTTCTGAAGATATTACAAATTTAACTTTTCTGGTCAAACGTTTCTTGAGAAGAAGATATTTAAATGATGTAACTACATTTTATTTTTGCTTACATCTGTCTCCAATAGACAGATAATTTGTCCCTTCATTAGAACAAATTTGAACTCCCTCCATCAAACGATGCTTTCCTTTTACATTTGGGGTATTTTGATTTGAGGTCACTAAATGATACCCTCCCCTCCCATATTTTGCTATGGGAGATCAGAAATAAGTATCAGATCAAAAAAATAAAATAGAGGTTGTGTCATGTTATTATGCAATGAAGAATCCGTGAAAGAAATATAAAAGTTTATTCAGCAGTAAAGGAGTTGCGGATTAAAGATGGACTCCCTTTAATATTATTGAAAGAAAGATAGTGACCATATGTTGTATTGGGATAAAAGAATATGGTTCGGATCAAAAAGTAAAAAAGGAGGTGCTCAATGGCATTACCCTAACAAAAAATACTATAGTAAACTATAGTTAACTATAGTTTACTATAGTTATCTATAGTAAATCAAAGTTCCAAAGTTTTCACCATAGTAAATCAAAGTTCCAAAGTTTTCACCATAGTAAATCAAAGTTGCAAAGTTTCTACTACAGTAAATCAAAGTTCCAAAGTTTTCACTACAGTAAATCAAAATTCCAAAGTTTTTGCCATAGATAATCACAGTTCCAAAGTTTTCACCATAGTAAATCAAAGTTACAAAGTTTTCGCCATAGTAAATCAAAGTTCCAAAGTTTATACCATAGTTTTTCAAAGTTCCAAAGTTTTTACTATAGTCAATCAAAAGTTTAAAGTTTTTTTGTAATAACTTCAACAACCTTTACATTTAAATTAAGTTTTTTATCATTTAACTTTTTTTAGGGGAATGATATTTGGCTTCTTGGGGCTGTTTTTTGTTGTTCATCTTAAATATGCAAAGTAATTAATAAAATACAATGATTATTTTTAACAGTAAAAAGAAAAACCTGTTGACTTAAGCTAATGAAGGAAATATTTTGATTCAAAATGACGCAAATTTTATCTTAGAGTATTTTTTTTCTCCATATATAAGACTTACGTTTTATCTGCACAGCATTAAAATTGAATAAATTTAAATAAATATAGCTTATGTATCGTTGCAAGAGACAATTTTTACATTAAAATTCATTTCTTGTACCTTATTCTTTAAGGAGACAGGTCGGGTTTTTTAAAAAAGATCTTTGAAGTTTTTATGAATCCTAAACTTGAAATTTAAGAAAATGTTAAGAATTGGAAAAAAGAAAATAATTCCACGGGTTTTAAAGAACTCTATCAAAGTTCTAAAGTTTTCACTAAAGTAAATCAAAGTTCCAAAGTTTTCACTATAGTAAATCAAAGTTCCAAAGTTTTCACCATCGTAGATCAAAGTTCCAAAGTTTTAACTTTGGTGCAATAGTTAACTATAGTAAGTTATAGTTAACTATAGTTTAATATAGTATTTTTTTGTTAGGGTATGTAACAAAGATTCTGTGAAAGTCTCATTAAATTTCATGTGGTGGTATAAGAGGAGTTGGGGATCAGAGATGGGTCCCCCAAAGCGTAACAGACGGATGGACATCTGGCTTTTCAAGCGAGGTGTATAATAAAGAATAGAATGAATGCCTCACATAATTCTATATGATATTCAGAGGTAATGTGAGCAGTGAGCTCACTAAATGATACCCCCACCTCCCATAAGAATATATTGTCGGTGTCCGTGTTTTGTTATGGGAAGCCCAAAATATGTGTCGGATCGAAGATTGATTGATTGATTAATGTTTTACGCCGAATCGGCAATATTTCAGCCATATATATATATATATATATATATATATATATATATATATATATATATATATATATATATATATATATATTGGAACGAAGAGGAAAATTAAAAAAAAAATTATTGCGTTCAATCGCAAAAGTATTGCGTTTAAACGCAATAAAATTTTGCGTTTAATCGAAATAATTTTTGTGTTTAAACGCAATAATTTTTGCGTTGAAATGCAATACTTTTGCGATTTAACGCAATACGTTTTGCGTTTAATCGCAATGATTTTTTGCGTTTAATCGCAATAATTTTTTATATGTAATACAAAGAAACTTTTAAAAAATACTTTGGTCCGATTCCGATGAGCCGTGTGGTTTTGTGTCTTTAAATTTTGAAAATGTTGCAGTTTGTGAGATTTTACGTTTAAAAAATGGCATCCTAACAACCAAGTCTCTTAAACCTATTAGAGCCCAGCACTTTTAACGCAGCCATTAATCAATTCCTTTTATATCACAGCTAATTGAGAATATTTCAGTGGTATTAATAGATATTTCAATTTGGTAGAACACATCGGCCAAACTGTTTTCATTTGATTTATTTTTGATTTCATATGATTCCATCTCAAATATTCTCGTGTTCTCGTGTTTACGTATGTGATCAAAGTAAAGGTTGTGAATATACATATACATAATATGTAGATGGACATATACATAAGTCAAAACATTTTATCAGTTGTTTCCTTGAGCCCTTTATACAGGTACAGGGTTTAAACTTGGTGACCGCAACGTGGAGTGATAGTTTTTCAATCATTATTTCTTTTCCGGTCTTTTATTTCAAAAATCCTTTAAAATTGTTTGCATAGTTTTAAAGTTTAAAAGTAGAGAAAACAATATAGGAAATGTCACTTGTGTTTGTAAAAAATTAACCAAACTTTAACAGGAATACCGTAAATCTGGAAAGTTTTACTGTAGATAATTTTTTAGCAAATTTGCGCGTGCATTGCATTCGCAAAAATATTTTTCCGAAAAATAAATCAACATGTAAATAATTTTTTTTCTGAAAGCTGGTGTCCATTTTTGACTTAGTGAACAGGCATCGGTAAGCACTGGTCATTTAAAAAAAGAAAAAAAAACGGTTTACACTACTGTAACTACGAGCTAATTACCCGTGCGTGTAAATTTCCCTCGTTATACTCTTATTCAATATCATCCGATGGTATGTCCTTTTTAATTATTTTGCCAAGAAAAACAGATCAGTTATTATATCTAATTAACCATGTATCAACACAGGCGACATCTCGAATAGAGAGTTCCAAATGTAAACACGGCGTGTGAATATTACGTGAGGAAAAAACAAACGTTGAAAAAATTAGTTATATTTTTGTCTTTATTTGGTTTATATTTTAGGTTAAAAGGCATACACAACCTCTAAAAGGATTGTTATAATTAATTTAGAAGTCATTTCAGTGCAAATCTTTTTGTATTTTTATCTTAAAAATCGTGCAATTTCTTGCCACGTTGCGAGTATATTGGTGTATTCTAACCGTGCATTCTAATTTGAAACATAAACTGATATGAATATCTTAAGTGATTTCTATTTTTAGCGCCAGTGACAATTCGCAAATTTTTAAAGCGTAAAAATTAATCAACAGGTTTTTAACCCAAATTCGCAAATATAAATCGACGTAAAAATTTCCAGATTTACGATATAGATATCTATACACGCTGAAGCTTTGTTTCTTTTAGGTTTTCTTTGTTTTAACAGACCGACACTTCTTTCTCCTCTTTAAATCTATACCAATGATTTAACCATTCAGAAAATGCTTGTTCAGAAGAATCTGATTCCATAAAGCTTAACAATACACAATTCTCCTCATATAATCAGCGTGGGTCCATTGCACTCTTTAAACATGTTAAAGATAAATAGAAATGATTGCTTTTAAATTCAAAGATTATTGCGTTTAAATGCAAAAGATTATTGCGTTTAATCGCAATGTTATTGAGATTAAACGCAATGTTTTGCGTTTTAACACAATAATTATTGCGATTAATCGCAATAAAAAATATTTCTTTCTCAGAACTGGCGTCAACGGGATTCCGTTTTTTAACAACTTTTTAATTTTTTTTTTTTCTAAACTGCATTTGTGTAAAACGACAGTCCCTGAAAATATTAATTAACTATAAAAATCTACATTTTAAAGTATTGTAAGAAATCCTTGCCTTTTTAGTAGTCCAAACTCTTTGCTGCAAGTAAACAAAATAAAAGGGAGTCTACAAATTTAGAATACACAAGGGGGCGGAGCTATCATGTCACTCAGAACCATTTTCCCACATGAATGAACAAAGCAGTCTCAGAAAGCAGTCCCAGGGACAGCTGGGACTGCTGGGTCTTCTTTCTAGAGCAGTACCAGAGCAGTTCCATACCGGTCCCAAAGCAGTCCCGGGGAGTGTCAGGTTGGGTTTAGGGAGTACTGTATATATCCTCCCGCTTTTCAAGTGGAGGGTATAACAATTGAAATATACTTCTTTGACAACGATACCTTCATAACACAGCAGTAAATGTCACACGATACGAATCATTGCAAAAGCCAAAAGTGACAGTTATACATGTAGGTGCCAAAAGTGTTTTACACATTCATTTAAAATTATATACTGATCATTTTTAACACAAACTAAAGGTACTGTGAGCAATGGGCTAACTAAATGATACCCCGCTTCCCATATGAATATAATGGCCGTTTCCAAGCTTTGCAACGGGAAACATAAAATAAGTGTCGATCAAAAGGTGAAACAGAAGGTGCGCAATGGCAATATGTTATAAAGGTTCTGTGAAAGTTTCATCCAATTTCAATCAGTGGTACATGTATGAGAGTAGCTGCGGCTAAGAGATAGGTATTTCAAAGCGTAACAGTTGCCCCTGGGACTGCTTTCTGAGACTGCTTTGTTCACTCATGTGTGAAAGAGGTTCTGAGTGACATGATAGCTCTGCCCCCTTGTGTATTCTGAATTTGCAGACTCCCGGTTGTTTTGTTTACTAGCAGCAGAGAGGAGTTTAAACTATTTTTAAAGCAAACTATTTTTAAAGCAAGGATTTCTTACAATCTTTTGATAGAAGAGATTATTATAGTTAATTTATATTTTCAGAGACTGTATATTTACACAAATTTAGTTTAGAATATTTTTTTTTAAACAAAGTTGTTTACTAAGGAAGTCAAAAGAAGATTTTTATCCCTCAAAATAAAGTCTAACAATTTATTAAATGACCATGAAATAAAATTATGCTACCATTCTTTCATAACTTAAACAATGTACATGTGAAACAATGTGAATAATCATTAGGGAATTTATCAATGAATTAGTAGTCTTTAATTTATAAACAAATTATCAAAAGGGTACATTTATTTGACTGCCGTCACGAGAAAAGGGCCCTTAAGGTCAAATTTTCACAAATTGACTTTTTGGTAAATTTTGATAGCCGGACTCTTTCTGAATGCAAATATACATAAATTTTGAAAATATCTCACTTTTTCGGTATTCTATGAGCATTTTAGTGAGGCGCTCCATAAACAACTTTGACGTTACTGGCTGAAAACGTAATGACGTCGCCTGCGTCTTATTCATTTTTTTTTTTAAATCTTAAAATTACATGTTATTTAAATAAACTCAATCGTTTTGAGAATTAAAAACTTGAGAAAGTATATTTTTTCTTCCAAGCGACTGGTATGTAACTATTTCTAAGGGATTTCGTATGTTATTACTATTTTCATGCAATTTTAGAGCAGATCTAGTAATTTCGTAAAAGGGGGGGGGGGGGTCTACACAGAATCTAGGTACAGTTTATAACATAATTAGTAGGAAAATAATATTTGTTTTTAAATCCATACAAACTATTCTTTGTATATAAAATAATTTATTCAATTTATAAAATATATAAAGCACTTGTAACACTTAAACATTAAAATAAATAGAGAGAGAGAGAGAGAATCCCAGAAGGACACTGCGCGCAAAACGGGGCATCCCCTCGCAAAAAAGCACTTCGATCCCGATATTGAAAAGAAAATAATTTTTTATCAGTCATCAAAATTCATCATTCACTCACCATCACACACAAAGGTAAATTTTTTCCCTTTAACTGTTATGATAGGATCAAAACACCATATACATGTATTTTCTGTATCACCGAAAAATGAGAAATAAATGCAGATACACCAAGATATGCAAACTTGTTTTTAAAAATGTTTATTCCGTTTATAATAAATTATGACTGCATGAATTGAATTCATGTTCGCTGCTTCCATGCAAGCGGATTTTTTTTAAAGGTTTACTTCTATGAATATTTCGTTAAAAATGTTAGCTTCAATTGTTTATAAAATTCATTTTCTTCGCCTGTCTTAGTTATGGTGTAAAAATATAATAAAGAGGCAAATGATGTCAAAGGATTGTCTTTGAATGGTTTATATACCGTACCTTAAATTGAAACTTTCTTTGAATTTATACCTAAAATTGAAATTGTCTTTTAACTTTTTATTCTTTTTTAAAGTAAATCACGATTAAAACCGGTCACAAATATTTCTGCACATTCACCTTTTTTTTTTTTTTTTTTTTTTTTTTTTTTAATTTTGAGGCAGCTTTACTCTGTTTCACTTGAACATAACAGTTGTATATTTTTTTACGGTCAGGAAAGGTCATCTATTCATCTTCCTCCGTGACATTGGCTAATCTGACACCTAATGAAAACTTTTAACATTTCGTTGCGACTGTCTTAACCAATAATGAAATACTAGTATTACGTCCAACACACGTTTATGTATTTTGTATGAGGCGATGTTATATTGTTATGTTAGGTTATAATCTACAACTCTAATCCATTTTTTTTCTTATTTATTAGTTCAATACATACATGTACTACTTTCTCGATATATCGAAATAAAAAAAAAAATATATTTGACTCGATTTCGCCTGTTCCCTACAACTCAGTGACGTAGCATCGTTTGAAAAGAGGGTGGGGGACAGCGAGAATAAAAATTCAATTTACCATAAGAAAAACCCTAAAAAGTGGGGATTGTCCAAATTCGAATCCAATTTCGCCGTTGGGGGGTGGTTTAGATCAGACTTTTTTGTCCCATTGTGCACTTTAATTTCACTATACTGCAACAAAAAGTATGGGGCACCGGACTTTCAATGCACCCCCCTTCCCGATGCTACTTGCGTGCGACTGTAATATAGACAGTATTTTTCTTTCAATGCAGAAGTATTTGAGTTTTTTTAATTCCTTTCCTTAGAGTCATTTTAGGATTATGATATAAAACTTCAGTATTTCGATTTCAACGGAAATTTAATAAAAGTCGAGATATGTGGGGTATTTAGATACATGTACATGTATCAGAGTTGAAGATTTCAACGTAAAACGAGACTTATTTACTTATATCATGAATTCGGTAGTCAGTGAACTGAAATATATTTCACGCTCATTAGTTTTGCACGAATGTCATTTTTTCCGCAGAGAACATCACAAGTGCTAAAATTTATTTTTTCATCATTCTAAAATTTAAAAGACTTCTTTGTTGTCTAAGGTTTGAAGTGTTAATGATTTTGAAAATTTTCATAACTTTTGGAAATTACACCCATAACCACTTGTCACTTATACTTTTTGCTCTATCAGTGATTTAAAAAAAAATGTCGCCATATCTGACATTAGCCAGAAATTCGTACGTCTTTTCACTAGCTGCAGAACTGAAGCTCCCCGAATAAAATATTTTGACAGAGAACTACAGTTCCACCCATTGAAAAATAACTGTATATTTATTGCGCACAAAAAAGTGCGCTGTTTATTTATTTCTCCATGTTTTAAAATGCCATCTCAAAATATTACGAACTGTGTGTTCCCAACATATTGATTCACTGTTTTCACAACAAAACATCCCTTATATAATTGTTGTTAATAGCTCTCCTGGCCCTGATATTGAGATCATCGAAAATTTCGTTTATTTATACTGCCATTTTGGTTTGAAAGATATTCCGTCCAACACATTTCGTGCAGATGTTAACTACGATAGTACTTTATAGAGGAGTAAGGTATTTTCTTTTAAATCTATCTTTTTCGCGATTGAAGTAAGAAATTGGAGGAATAAATCCAGAACAGCGCAACTTTTTGTACGCAATAAATGTACAGTTTTTACCATGGGTGGCACTGTAGCTCTCCGGTCTTCCGTTTTTTTCGGAAAGCTACACTTCTTCAGCTACCTTTTCGCTTAATCTATACTTGTTTTTTTCTGGTTTATAAATATCCTCATTTATAATATCACTGTCGATGTAATATTGTTAGTTTCTTCAAAATTTGGTATAAAGTTTTTGGGAAAAGTCCACAATAGCTGCATTTAATTCCTAAACATATTGCAATTCAGTTTCGAGTGGGATTTCATTCATTCATTTCATCGGGACAATTTAAGAAAATTGAAACATGTATTTATTGGATCGTTTTAAATTAGTTTTTGAAACAAAATTTATTTTTAGCAAAATTTTCATGGCATCCCCATCCTCCGTATTTTTTCCCATTTTTTCTTTAGCATATTCTCTTACTGTTGATTTAGATAGGATTATTTATTGCTGATGTAGAAGGTTTAATTGTATCTTCATGTTACCAGAATATATATCCAGTCAAAGAGGTGTTATGTTTTTTAGCTTGAACTTTAACCGGTTGTCTTTTTATTCGGAGATTTATTTTGGCTTGTCTACTTACCCCCCCCCCCCCCTTTTTACACACATTTTAAAACCGACAGTTCATAGTGGGCTGGCTATTGGAGTACATCAGTATGATTTACTATGGATTAAAATTAAAACTGCTAAATACATTTTAAATTATGGTATATATTTTTCAGAAAAAAGAAGCGCATATAAGAACGGTAATAATATAAGTGCATAGACCTCTCGCTCACTCTTTCTCTCTCTCTGAAAAAAGTACAGTGATGTGTATGGAATATACCTTTTGATATTAAGACTTCTTAACATGAATTCAAATTTAAGCATTTGGAAATTTCTCTAAAACAAATTTGCAGCATCTTTAATTTAGTCATGAATATACGCTGTTCCTAGCAAGGTGCATGTCCATTGTCGCGTATCAATCAACATCAAGTTAAATACATGTACTTAAACAGATTTATGAATAAATTCACGTATTATTAAATAGTTAAAATATCATACTATATATATACCTATTAAAAATGTCCGCATCAAATTTTAAATTTTTGTCACACTTTGAAATCTTATTTTATTTCTTATTTTTACTTCCGTGTTTACAATACCGCAACTTTGACGTCGTTTTCTGAGCATTGTGACGTCAAAAGATAAGGGCCCTTTTCTCATGACGGCAGTCATTTTATAAATAAACAGATGAAATTACCGGGAATTGTGATTTATTTCTTTTTTGTTTTGCTTTTGTTTACCTGGCCGATTAATGTTTATAAAATGCTATCAACACCCGCGGTTTCAATCGCCTTAGGGCAGAAATTCAGTGCATGTTATTTGGGTATACTTATCAGCGTTTCACATCATTGAACATGCTTGTCAACAATTCAATGATGTACATTCTAACATTTACAAATAAAACACTTAAAATTGAGTATTTTAATATAATAGAGAACTTAGCAATAATTAAATTGACATGTCAGTAAAAATAATCCTGATTGAAAAATAATACTTGGCAAAATTTTACAAAGAATTTTCTAAAAACCCCTATACTTAAGAAAAATCCTTTTGAATATACTGATAGTATGAAAATTGGCCATATAACGATAAGATCTATTTAAAACTAATTCTTACTGGTGGAAAATAATTAATTCACGATTAATTTTCTACATAAAAAATAAATACCGGTATGGTAAACAGTATCAATCACAGAAAATTAGGAAATTGAATTATTAATATAACCGATAATTGTGATTAGATATTCATGTTCATTTTAATTCATACATGCACATGTGAAAGCCTTCTTCCTTCAATAAATATTATTTCAATTTGTTTCTATGCGCGTACTATTCATAAATGACCGCATACATGTACATGTAAGGATTCCTGGCATACTACCCAGAATCAATTTCTATTGCCTTTTATGGTTTCATTGTTTATTGCAAATCTCATTTCTGAGTAAGCTCCGCCCATTAAATCAATAAACCCCGCCCACTTGGACTGCTTTCTGGGACTGCTGAGACTGCTCTCTGGGACCACTGGGACTGCTGGGATCGCTCTGGGAATGCTGTGGGACTGCTCTGGGACCGCTGTGGGACTGTTCTGGGACTGCTGTGGGACTGCTCTTGGACTGTTGTGGGACTGCTCTTGGACCTGCTAAAGCAGTCCCAGAAAGCAGTCTCCGGGACTGCTCTGGGATTGCTTAGTGTTAGGTTGGGTTAAGTCGATACTGTACCGATTACTATTTACCCTCCCGCTTTTCAGGTGGGGGTATAATAATTTTATAAATTAATTTAATTTTGATGAATCAAATCAACTGCAGATATGATTATACGGTATATGATCAAGTTATATAAATTAAACAGGTGTTACTTAAGGAGTAAATGGATATTTTCAACTAACAAACATTCCAAATGCATATAAACATATTGAACATTTGTAAATATGTCATCATTTAATAAATAACCAATAATAAATATGCCTGAATATTTACTTTACATAAACTACAACAATGAAGTAAACCAATTGAAGCGAGTTCCAAATATTTTTTTCGACCGATTCACATTTTGCCATATGTTTATTTTGGATAGAAGGATGAATGCTGAAAATTATGCAAAACAAAAATGGTATAGTTGGATATTTCAAATACTTACGAACAGGTGGTTCACATCTTACGCCGTTTACACAATAATATCCTTCTGGGCACCTAAACTATAATGGAACAATTGACATTATGTAAAAGTGGCTTTGTATCATATTTATGACAAGGAATTTTAGTTATCACGTGTATATTCCAGATTTTAAATAATGATAAAAAAAATCTACAGATATACATATAATCTCATTCCCGGCCATGAAACACACACCCTGGCACACCCTCACCTTCTCTCCCTCACCCTAACACATTCACCCTCACAGACACACAGAAAGAGCAAGGGGGGGGATTCAACACTGTGTTAAACAAAGATAACCCCTGTATGGCACCTTTTGACGAAGGGTTTTAAATGCAAGTCACCGTTGGACACACAACTTAAACGATTGAGAGGAAACCTTAGCACAGTTGATAAAGCACTCGCGTCATGATAGAGAGGTCGTGAGTACGAATCTCGGCCGCGACTGATCTTAAGTCAATAAAATGGGTAGCAACTACTTCGCCATGCGCTTGACAATTGAAGTGACAGTTGCGGGTGCTTCGGGTGAAACCTTTAAAACCGATGTCCCCTTGCCATGGCACGATAAAGATCCCTCCCAACTCAATAGCCCTGAATGCTGAGGATAAGGTCAAAATTTGAAGCTCTTTATAGGTTTATGGTTACGTTTCCTCTACATGAGTGAAAAATTAGTAAATGAAACGTAAAACAACATACAATTAATCAAAAACGAGTCAAACCCCAAGGTCAAAAGCAAAAATCCCAAAGAGAGGAATCGTCTTAATGAATAAACCTGTGAAGAATGAATGCTGAAGCACTTTCCATTAAAACATATCAAACGTTATGACCAAAATTAATGTTTAAGTCAAAGTTTTTTTTTGGAAAGAGGGATATACTCAAATGTCAAGATAAGAAGTTCAAGCCTTTTTTAAACATTTATATCATCAGGATGGTCTAATCATAATAAATGACTATATGAAGCATGAACCTAATTTACCTGCCAATCTTAAAGGTTTTTTTTATATTAAGCACATATGTAGGTTTACTCCAAAGTAAGGTTCTAAAAGACAAAAATGTTGGTACCATAAGAAAGGTAAATATAACATGTATAATGACAATAAATATGCATATGAAATATAAAAGACATAGCTCTCACAATAAATACGCATATGAAATAGAAAAGAAAAGCTCCATTTAATCAAAAGTTATGCACAAGGTTAAGTTAAGTTGAGATTTTTGTTTATATTTGCAGCCGGAAAGTTCATACTCACATTGCCACATATCCATGGCGCCAGTACTGGTGGTGGAGTAAATTGCGCATTTACACTGGATACCAAAAATAAAAGGAGGCTATGGTACAATATCATTTCCTCTCTAAAAACGGCACTGCAGTTCTGATATTGAAAAAAAGTAAATAAGTTTCAATGTTCAAATGTATACATAGTGATTTTTTTTCAAAATATGTTTTTCTTTCAGCAAGTATTGGTTCAATTTTCTCTTTCGTTCCAAATTATCTTCAAAAGTGAAATGCTTACATGTAGCGGTCTTTATTGATTGATGAAATGGTATTGGTTTTCTTCAGATATGAAGGATAAAATATCCAGTGGATGAAATTATATAAGTTTGAGTAATGACAAGTCTAGGTTTTGTAAAATTACAATTTCATGGGTCAAATTTCCGAGGTTTGAGGAAAAAATATTGTTTTGTGGAGATTTGATTTCGCGGTGGAAAAATGTTAAGTAGCCATGCATATGATATTTTACACTTCGTGGCCATAAATTAGTGGATTTGTATATGCCTCGAAAACAACGAAAATTACCTCGCGAAAATCAGTGATTTCACAGTTGTTAGACTATTATTTTTAATTTAAAAATGACCGAAGCAATAATTGATATTAACTGAAGCTACAGGTGTTCCTTGATTTGTTTGCACATACGTGCAGTTATAAGCTCGAGACTACATCTTTAAAAAATAATGATTCATTGCTTATTATAACATTTTTTAACTGTCTTCACTACAAATGTGATTTTTATTTCAAAACTCATATATATTCCTTCATACACTTTCAATTTCTGAATAGTTGTTGAATGTTGCTCATGTGACCTATAAGTCTATGTAGTAAGTAGAATTCCTATTTATATTCTATAATAGTCATAACGTCCTCATGTCTATTGATATAGTGACTTAGAAATCTTACCTTTCTGTCGATGATTCCACAATCTTACAAATTAAATGCGAAATCTTATAGCATTTATATTTTATCCAATTTGCATATAGCAAAACAACCTATGAACTAGATGTACGACAACAAAAGTTAGTCAATTATTAATCAGGTTTGATGAATTACATAATTAACACTGGGTTTTGTGGATTTTCCAGTTTTAAATTACTTGAGTTGAAAAAAAAATAAATGCAGAGAAGACTTTTTTTTGTTTAATCAGAAAAGAAATGATATGCTTCTTTGATTTCCCCATTAAAGAATATGTCTAAGATGTTAGGATCATATGAAGAAAGAATATTCTTATATTTTCTTACTGATCATTCAACTGTATCGACAGGAATTATTATTTTCTTTCATTTATGTAACATTAGGGAACTGAAGGGGTTTTCCAAATTAAAAAAAAAAGAAATGCGTATATAAACAGGTAAACAAAACATTTCGATTCTAATGAGGTGGAGTTTTAGAATAGCCTAAAGATTAAGCAGACTTTATATTGATGTTACATGCATTTACATGTACATAATTCAAGGAATTAAATTTCAAAATCTAAAATATCATTTTCCAAGCTCCCATTCTCAGTTTTCATAAAACTGTGATAAACATTAGTTGTCTCCTTTGTAACATGAATAAATTGTTTCCTATTCAAATTAATTTCTTCTACTAAATTAAACCAATAAATACTTAACGTAGTCACGTAGTATAAAATTAGTATGAAGAACGCCAGTCAGCATTTGACTCAATGATATACTGTATTTGCTGAGTCATTCGACATTGTATCGACCATAGAACTAACGAAATGATGAACTTAAACGAGACTGCTGATATTCTTTGAATCTAATCGCATACATATAAACGTTGTAAGTTACCGACTTTAGTCATAACAAAGAATAACAGGGCCTTTTTAGAAAAAAAAATATCCGTTAAAAGCTCTTTAAAAATACATTGCTCCTTCAGAAAGGCGAGGTTTATAGCTCTGCTAGTTGTATTGATGTGCTTAATAAGAAATGGTGACATAGGCCGGAATGCGAATAATTATTCAATGTTTAATTTATTCTGAAATTTAATCTTTGCCGAAGTGGTAGCTGAATATCTCAGAACATTTTGACACACACTGAGTTACTGTAACATTTTACTATCACAATGACATTTAGACGGCGATGTACAGAATTTATGAATATTTCCTTGTCGTTATTCAATAGGACTATTTTGGTACATTTTAACAATAAGTAATTTCCGGGAACTGTAATTAAAGCAGTACATTAGAGTAGTGTAAAATAGACGTGGATAAAAAGTATACCTCGAACCGCTTTTAGAAAATTTGAAATCATAAGATATTTTCCAAAATCAAGTACATGTATATCAAAGAGTTTGATTTTTTTAACACATTATACCATCAT
>NW_026927733.1:12500-31209 GCF_032062105.1 Saccostrea cuccullata | reverse complement strand
AATGCTAGATTTGACTTAAATGTTCCAGATAAGTAACCAGGTTAAAGCTTTTGGAGAAGGTTCATTTTCAAAAAGTAGAAGGCCTATCTGAAATAAACTTGCATGGATGATCCTTCAAGGGAAGATGATGCTTCAAGGGATGAATATTTAAACTTTCATCAGATGCTTACGACTTTTCAACTTTATACACAACCATTCCCCACGATAAATTAAAGTCCAGGCTTTTTGATATCATTGACAGCTGCTTTTTCTATAAAAATGGAACTCGTAAATTTACTTACCTGGTCATCGGTCATTTGCAAAATTATTTTGTTAAAACACATTCTGATTGCACACACATGCACTCTGAAGTTGACATCAAAAAGATGCTTGAGTTTCTGATTGACAATATCTATATGTAGTTTTTGAAGACCAGGTCTTCCAACAATCTATTGGAATTCCCATGGATACCAATTTAGCTCCGTTATTGGCAAACGTATTTTTGTATTCATATGAAGCAGAATTTGTGCAAAATCTTACGCGTGAAAAGAAGAAAACACTTGCTGTGGCCTTCAACTCGACATTTGATATATCGACGACGTATTGTCAATTAACAATGGTACATGTACTAGTCTAGTAAATTCCATTCCTATGTCGATACGATATATCCTGGTGAGCTTGAGATAAAAGACACCACAGAGTCTGACACATCTGTTTTGTACTTGGATATTTTACTTGAAAAAGACATTAATGGAAATCTAACAACGAAGCTCTATATGATAAATGTGATGACTTTTAACTTTTCTATCGTCAACTTCCTTTACTTATGCAGCAATATACCTTCATCACCTGCATACGGCGTTTATATATCTCAGTTGATTCGATACACAAGAGCATGCTCTACGTATGAACATTATCTAAAACGAGGTAAATTATTGACAAGCAAGTTGATGAAACAAGAATATCAGCAGTCTCGTTTAAAGTCATCATTTCGAAAGTTCTATGGTCGATACAATGACTTTGTCAGCAAATACAATTTATCATTGAGTCAATGCTGACTGACGTTTTTCATACCAATTGTTAGTCCATTATCATACACTGAATTGACGACGGATTTTTCTGTTATTTCCCGATCATGACAAGGAGCACACGGCGGGTGTGACCGGTCGGCAGGGGATGCTCACTCCTCCATGGCACCTGATCCCACCTCTGATGTTTTGGAGGTCCGTCTTTGCTCTGCTCCTCTTTTGTTTTATTTTATGGATTTTGAGATTGAATACTGTTCGTTATCTCCATATCCTTCATGTTGGAGTTATCTTACATTTCCTAGATGAGTGTTTATTATAATAGTTTTTATTTTTTCGGTAATGAAGTTCATTCCAAAGTAACCGCAAGCCCTTTCATACCATTGAAAAGTGCAAAGGTGTTTTATCTAGGGATGCACATCACTATATTAATGGTTTAGCGTGAGACTTTGCCTTGCTTAAAAACAATGTTCTATCAGATGAGCGCTGAATCCGAATCCGAGTCGATACGATACTTCAATTTGGTTTCCTCCTCATGTGCACTCATGAAACATTTTCACACTGTACTTTAAAGGGTATACTTGTATACTAGTTATGTTGCTTCTGCAAAGACTCTACATATCTGTAATGATAATTTAAATGACCAATCAATAATTATTCACCCCTATCCTCCATGTTTAAATTTATAATACTGGCACTAAATGTTTAATGCTAAGAAAGGAGGCTTTTACCTGATGGTGTATTGACATTAATTTCGAAATCTCGTCGAGTACTGGCCATTTAAAATGATATGGCCCATTAAGGTAAATCAAGGTTTATATCATGTTGTGATTTCCACACGCTGATTTCAAAACATTAACAATACCATGGCGCGCGCGTGTCCATAAAACTGGATTAATTTCTAAAATGACTTAGTCGGATAAGGTCACAAAACAGACCGAAAAAATGACCTGAAAGTTGGAGGAATATTTCTTTTTTGGAAATTTTTTAGGAATTTTCGGAAACTATTTATTAAAATTCTTGGTTGACCTAAATCGAAATATGGAGATGTCTGATGTGGAAACAGGAGGCTCGCCTGTCGTCAGAATAACGGTCAACGACGAGAATACAGGGGAGGAAGACACGGCCATCAGGAGTAACCAAGGGTCACCGACCTCCTCACCAAGGTAAGATACAGTTAAAGACGAGAATTCAGGAGGAGGGGGAGGGGGACACGGCCATCAGGAGTAACCAAGGATCAACGACCTCACCCAGGTAAGATACAGTTAAGGATGAGAATATAGGGACAGGGAGACAGGGCCATCAGGAGTAACCAAGGGTAACCGACCCCCTCACAAAGGTACGGTACAGTTAACGACGACAATACAGGGGGAGGGGGACACAGCCATCAGGAGTAACCAAGGGTCACCGACCCCCTCACCAAGTTAAGATACAGTTAACGACGAGAATACAGGGGGAGGGGCCACGAGCATCAGAAGTAATTAAGAATCACCGAGTTCCTAACCCAGGTAAGATACAGAATCAGAATATACACTAACAGTTTAGCGACGAGAAGGGGAGGGAGACAAGGCCATCAGGAGCAACCAAGGATCACCGACCCCTTCCCCTTCCCTCAAAGGTAAATTACAGAAACAGAATAACAGTAATCGCCAAGAATACAGGGTAGGAAGACACGGCCATCAGAAGCAACCAAGGATCACCGACCCCCTCACCAAAGTAAGATACAGTTAAATACGAGAATACAGGGGAGGAAGACAGGGCAATCAGGAGTAACCAAGGGTCACCGACCCTCTCACCAAGGTACGGTACAGTTAACGACGAGAATACAGGGAGGGGGGGGGGGGACATGGCCATCAGGAGTAACCAAGGGTCACCGACCCTCTCACCAAGGTAATATACAGAGTCATTTTTATGAACAAAGACAAATACCAATGGAAGCACATAATCTATAACAATCAATTTTCAATTAGATTGTCTCCTGCATTTAATTTTTATTTAAATTTCATTTGAATGGTATATATAATTTGAACCGACAATGTCTTTGCAGTTCTGATACCGTTATTCATCATACCTTGCTGAACTGTTTTCTCTTCAAAATTAAAATTTTAATTAACATGCACAAAATTGACACAAATCAAAGATTCAACATAAAATAAAAATCAAACATTGAGTATTTACATACATGTCGTTAAGAAGAACAAAAAGGTGTTTTATTTGGATCATGAAGCATAAACATATGGGTATACTGTACAAGTAACAGAAAAATTTGTCATCGCATGTAGTATTTTAATTTATAATCAATTTTTCAACTGAGCAGGAATATTTTATAAAAGATTATTTAAAGAAAAATTCAAAATATGTAGAGTTCTTATATTGACGACCAAATCATAATTTTTAATTTTAAGACAAAATCATCTAAAGAGAGAAAAGTGGTCAATATAGGTGAAATTTTATTTTGAATTTTTCTTTCAATATTCATTATAGAAATGTCTGGTTCAAAAATGCATGCTTTGGGAGAATCAATTTCATATTGTATAAACAAAACAACTCACAAGGTAAATCATTATGTTAGATATCAGATTTTGTCAACAGACTGCAATCATGCTGAACAGTTCCGTTAATGAATTTCTAGAAATGCTTCATTATCGTCGCAGAAGGGATGTATCGATTTCATAGCTATTATAATGTTCAGAATTGTACAAACTTTTGAAGATGAGCCCGAATAAATAAAACTAATTGAAATCAAATTACGGTATTTGAATAAAGACTTAATTTTCACGAATTGCGATCTCCTTTGTGTGTTGTCAGAAGTGGTTTTGGAGACAATAATTTTTTTTGGACACAAACATTAACTGCAATAGACAAGTATGAGAAAAATAATTAATTCAAGGTAGTCCCATCCCCAGGGTCTGAAAATCAGCAGTTGATAATTGAAATCATTTATACTCCTTAACGAAGTAATGTGTATTTACCCATACTATTGCTTCAAAGTTCGTTTATTAATGATAATCATATTATAAAAAGAATATAATCAAATCTGAAAGATATTTTCGGGAAACACAAATATTAGCACCAACTTTGCAGTTTCCCATTGATCAACAAAAACAAGTTAATCTAAAAAAAATATATAGAGAATAATACATACCCTTTTCCATATCACACCCTGTATCAGCCCGAGACACCAATATTAGCTAGAGGTACGAGGGCTGATATTGGTCGAGGGCTGATACAGGATGTGATGAGAAATGGTATGTTTTATTATGTTTATTACATACTTAGTAATAAAATACAGAACACAGTTGTGAACATAAGTTAATAATCATGCACAGACTTCTAACAATGTATGTGTTGTCTCATACGGTTTGGGTTTGTAAATTCTACAGTCAAGTACTTTATTTCAAATATCCCAGTCAAGTACTTTATTTCAAATATCCCCTATCCGCAATCTGAAAAAAATCTACTATTATTTGTCAGTTACATTATCCTGACATTCAAAAAGTTAATATTTAGAGAATTATGTAACCCTCAAAATATGTGTATGATCACAAGCACTGTTTTTTTTAGGTTTAATTTTCTAAGGGTGTGATTTTGATCCGTATCAGCCCTGTAAATCCATGTGAGCCCCGCAAATCCATATCGGCCCTGCAGGTCTGATACGGCTATTGTGACGTCAGCCATATCGCATATGCAAAAACCCTGTATTTATTACTAAGAATGTAATAAATAGGTAAAAAGGCTTACGGAGAACATCTTTAAAAATATACAGTAAGAAGTTCTTTACTTCGTTTTTATTTTTTAAATTGTCCAAAAAAAGTTTTTAAAAAAGCATGAATCATACTGAGATAAATGAAATGAAAATTGTTGTACAAAAAGATTTCAATTTTAAGCTCATCTTGAAACTTTTAAATCAAAGTTATTTTTCCTGGCTGAGGAGCGGATATCCTCAAAGGAAATGTACATATAGCTAAAAAAAAAAGATGATGATATTAAACTAGGCTGCAGACGTAAATAAGAATGGAATAACGTAGTAAGTCTAATTAAATAAACAGGTATGGGATAAATGAAATATTTAACAATATACTGCTATTTTGATGCCAAATTCTCTAAATCGGCGTCGACACTTAACACTACTATCAATTAACCGAAATGTAATGGTCATCACTTTAAATATTAATATTCTAACACCCTGTCTTGATATAAAATTTGCAAATGTTAGGACAGTTAAATGGAAATTGAAGTGTATTTAACAATTTAGAGTTGAGCTGCCATTTGCTTCTGAAGTGAAAACCAAGCCTCAGAAATCAAACAATACGAAAATCATTAACAAATTAATCATTAATGCAAATGTAATCTATAAAATGGTCCACCACCTGTAAAGACTAGCACTCAATCTCTCATTTAATAGCATGTTTGGTTTTATAAGTGGACTTTATAATCCATTCATTTTCTTACACAGGCTTGTATATAAACATGCGTCAGTGAGTAATTCAGTTAGTGTTAGTCCACCTATTATCATATCATTGAGTCTTTTGTCAAATATAAATGCTTCCTGAAATGTCATAGAGTTTGTGAAAATGTTTCAGGTCGTATAAAAACGTTTATTGGCATAACCCAGGGCAAAATACAAATGAAATGATTGTTTACATAGACCCTAGAGATGAGGTTCTCCCAAAGAAAAACATAATCGCTAATGGCTTTTAACAGTCATATTCGTTATGAATGATCAACATCCAGAAATTGAAATGCCTTCCAAACATTGCTATCAGCAGAGTTATTAACGCCTTAGAGCCTTGGAAATTAATATTTAAGTGTATATCAAATATTAAATGTTACAAGGGTTCCCGCTATAGAGTACTGACATAAATTAAACTGTTTCAGAAGAAATACAATCGAGATCTTATTGTTGGTACATGTACATGCACATTATCATCATTGCACTGATATATAGTCTTATTATGGTGTCATTCCTCTACAAACTTTCAGTTTATCTATATCTCCTGTAGAAACAGAAGTTACTTATCATCAATCAAATGTAATAAATACCTAAATTATGGAACCAGTAATCTTGTCTTTTTTCCAGAACGAATGGATATGTTCATATAGAGGGTCCCCAGATGGAATCGCCATCTAAGAGTCGACTACGTCAGGTGGTGGGGGCGTCCACTATTTACCCCGCCTACAAGAGAGGAGAGAGCGTGACGGGCGAAATGTTGACAGATATGTCTGTCTGGCAGGTACAGACACACGGACAAACCAAAATATCAAAGGGTTCTGTTATATTTAAGGATAGCTAAATATGAATAAATCATAAATTAAAATGTTTTTTTTTTTCACAAAAAATTAAACAAAATAAGAAAAAATAATACACACAAAAGGACAATGAATTTTACGATTCTTTTTCTTTATCTAATGCAACCACTGCATTCATTGTTAAGATTGTAAAATAAATTTCATTCTGATCACTCAGCTTATTTTCGTTTTTGACTTATAGGCAATACGAGATAGTAGCACTAAGGCTCTCGACTGGATACTGACGACAAAGCCGGAAGTGAAGGGAGAACGAGATTACCACGGGAACACTCTCCTCCTAATTGCTGCTAAGTACAACCTGATCGAATCAGCACGTGTGTTGATATCCCACGGAGCCGGTAAGTGGCCGGAGAATCACTAGGCCTGTAACATTTTGCTGTCTTAACCCGGAGGGGAGAGGGATACATCTGTCCATCAATTTTAAAACCCGTAATAAAATTTCATAAAAAAATTTAATCCATGAAACTGTGTGGCGATTTTTTTTCATTGTTAATTTCAAATAATTTGATAGTTAAAAAATTCTCCATAGAAGTTATGTTTATATATTATGTTTTAAAAATATATCCCTTAACCCCCTGTTTTACTCTTAAAATGAAGAGATAAATGATTATTCCTTGATTATATTCTCCTTAATTTCTGATCTCTTTATATTATTTTTAGACATAAACGAAAAAAATAGGGACAGTGGAATATCTCCCCTTCATGAAGCAGCCAAGTATAATTCTTTGGATGTTGGTCGACTATTAATAGAATCAGGATGTGACGTCATGATCCGTGACAACGAACAAAAGACTCCATTACATCATTCCGCGAGAAGAGGCCGCGATAAAATGTTGGAGGTAGTCTGCAAAAATTTTTCATTTTCATCAGAACTTTTATTTTTGATAAATATTTTCCCCGATCACTTGTACACGTTTTCATGCCAAAATTAACGTTTCTGAATAAAGAGAAGAAGATATTTGCGCACATCTGTAAACAAAATTGTTTTAAAGCCAATCAAAAAAGTAAGTGCATTGATAAAAACTATCAAAATAGATAAATCACATTACAAATAATTATATAAAAAATAAATATTTTTATTGGGTAAAATGTTCAACCTTAGAGGAAAAATGATATATTGGTTAATGGGGATTTGATTTCGTGGTGAAAAGTGCTGAGTTTTGTATTTGAAACTTTGCATCGATGATATGATGAATTTGTATGTTTCTTCATACCAAGAAAACAATGAAAATCAGTTATTTACCAGTAGTCGTCGCGTAATGTGTATGCATGAGTGAAAAATATTTTTTAAAATTAAAAAAAACCCAAAATATAAACGAAGATTAATATAACCATTATGTATATAAGCAATGAATATGTTTCTGTTTGTAGCTTCTTTTAAATACTGGAATGACAGATATAAATGCCAGGGACGAAGACAAAATGACTCCCTTACACGAGGCCATCATTCAGAAACACGAATCCACAGCTACACTGCTGGTAAAAGAGTAATTCTACAGGACTTAAATGAAAAAAAATCTTAAACACTGTATTTTAAAGAAACAAGTTTGTATATGATGAAAGAATCTCCAAAATTTATATGAATATGCATTTACTCGTATTTCAAATAATATTTCATATCAACAGATGAACAGTGGGGCTGACGTCACAACGACGGTTATAAATGGACTCACGCCGTACATGTTTGCATCTGCAGTAGAATTAACTGACATTATGAACCAAATTTGGAAAATAGGTATCAAAAGTTAAACAATTTTTCCACTATTAAAAAATCCTTGTTCTGTTTATAAGCTCCTCTTGTGTTAACTTTTCACGTGTCTATATTATGTATTTTTGATAGTAATGAAGAAAAGCGGCAGAGCAAGTGCTCAGGCAATGGTGAATCAGAGGGACCTGTGGGGTGGTACGGCGCTACATATTGCTGTCGACAACATGACTGTGAAGGTACTGAATGTCAGAATCAAACCACAGCCTGACACCAAATATTAAAACCATACCTCATTCTTACCCCACACTTCTGAAATCACTCTTCCTTAAGATTCCAAAAATCCCCTGGCAATCCCCTGCCTCTCCCTGAAATTCTCTTACATGTAATCCATGCATGCCATCAGACTTCACAAGGTGCAGTTAATTCATTTCTTTCTGCAGAATTTTCTTCAGATTCACTTGCATTTCTTTACTGTAAGATTAATCTGAAATGCTAAGAATCTTAAACAATCACTGCAAATCATAGAAAGTACAAAGAAATTAGTATTTCAAAGAAAATGTTTTGGTAACTAATGCTTTAATTTCTCTTTTTCATGAAACCTTAAATGGCAACAAAAACATATTTAACATCCTGTTCTGAAGAGAAAATATCAGGGGAAGCCAGAGACTTTGTCAGGGACATTAGAAAGTAAACAGGGACGATAGGAATACATGTAGTATGAATTCAGGGGGTAGACAGTGATAACAAGGTCAGAGTCAGGGGACATCAAGGAGTGGACAGTGTAGTCAGGGACAATGACAGGGAAGGTCAGGGAGTGGACAGGGTAGTCAGGGACAACGACAGGGGAGGTCAGGAGTATACAGGGGCATCTACAGGGGACTTCAGGGAGTGGAAAGGGTAGTCAGGGAGTAGACAGGATAGTCAGGAACAACGACAAGGGGACATCTGGGAGTAGACAGGATAGTCAGGGTCAAAGTCAGGGGGCATCAGAAAGTAGACAGGGTAGTCAGGGACAACGACAGGGGACGTCAGGGACAACGACAGGGGACGTCAGGGACAACGACAGGGGAGTCAGGGAGTGGACAGAATAGTCAGGGAGTAAACAGGACAGTCAGGGAGTGGACAGGGTAGTCAGGAAGTAGACAGGGTAGTCAGGGAGTAGACAGGGAACGTCAGGGACAACGACAGGGGACGTCAGGGAGTGGACAGAGTAGTCAGGGAGTAGACAGGGTAGTCAGGGACAACGACAGGGGACGTCAGGGAGTGAACAGGGACAACAAAAACTTTATCATTCCTCATATCATTTTCAGCATAGATAAGTGCTTGCTAATATACTTGTTTACATGTCCATTCGACTATTGTAGAATTAACAATGGAAACTAAGATAAATTGCCTTTTTTGCAGTCAGTACAAGAAATCATCAGACACGGTGGAGAGTCCGATCCCAAAAACGTAAGTCATTTGCTAATATACCAAAGATGGAAGCATTGATTCAGTTTTGCTGTGTTAAACAGACGATTGTAAATGAAGACATTATGAAAAAAAGAATGTCAGTCAGTAATACATGTTTCTTTGGCTTTAGGAGACCGGACAAACCCCTCTTCATTTGGCCGCCATCAATGGTCATTTGGAGATTACAGAGGCGTTATTGACCCACGGGGCAGCGGTTGGGCCCCGGGATAAGGATTCTTTTACCCCCATTCATAGGTATATGTACTACAAAGGTCTGAAAACAAAGAAATATATATAGACAAAAAGGGGGAGAACAAGAAATCAAGAACTAGATGCTGTCATGAGACAGTAATACCCGCACTATGTTGTTTGCCTCTAAATACACACTCCTTCATATTGGACTTTCCAAGGAAGAAGTCAAAATAATTCTATAATTATCACCGTACATGTATTCGTCAAATTGAACATAAAATTTTCAGGTGACCATATGATCTATGAGCCTCACATATGTATTTTGAATACTTAATTCATTACCAGTCTGAAATAACAGAATTTAATTAATGATTGAAGTAAATTACTTAGTTAGATTCAGATAAATATTTTGCCCATAATTTGGAACTTTTTAAATTTACTTTCTCAACGACATATTATTTTAGTACAAAGCGTTTTTGATGAATTTATCAAAATGTGCAAACTGATTTTAGTACTTGGTCGGGAAAAAAACCCATTGAAAATACAACCCGATTAATTTGTCAATGCCTATCTCTCTCTCTCTCTCTCTCTCTCTCCCCCCCCCCCCCCCACACACACACACACTCTCTCTCACTCTCACATTTTTTAAAAATAGACCTAGATGGCAAAGTTATGTTAAAACATAGTTTATTATGATAGTTTGAAATTTGTTCTTGTACTAAACAGTTTTACGTGTGAACATCTTATTTTCTACATTCACATTGGGTTTGCCTCACCCATTATCATATTTATAAATATCACCTCTCGGCACACCTCGGCCGATTCATACTGGAAACGGAATCAGCAAAGGTTTGTCGAATGAGATTATTTAGCACATGTATGCTGACGATGCAGTGTGGTCAGTTAAAATCATTTGTGTTTTAATTGGATTATATGGATTATATTTCATGAATTCGTTGTCACGACCTATGACATTCGGTAAGTACAAGATTTAGTATAGATTGCATAAAAATAAATAAATGCAAATGGTTAGGTTGAAGTTCAAAAAGGGTCAAAGATCATCGCATGCCACAGTCGACAAATTTCACATTGTCAAGTTATCTCCCGTTGCGGACATTCAGTATATACAGGCGCAGATCCAGAATTTTTTTTTTTCAGAAAGGGGGGTCGGGTGTCACACCTCAGTCAAAAAAATCAGCCCAAGATTTCCTGAGAAGCAAATAAAAAATAATAATAAAAACAATGATGGTGGAGTCCCTGTTTTCTAAGGGGGAGGATGTCCAAAGTCATTTTTATTCTCTACAGTACATAGTATTATTTAAATAACTGCTAATTCCAGGGGGGGGGGGGGTGTCTGATCTCCCTAGCCACTGACTCCCTTTACCTGAAATGACAATTGATCTTATGACTCCATAATAGTAGAAAATTTTTTCATTTGACTATATATACATATTTTGTTTCCTATGTTTATGTATGTTTGTCTGTCCACAGAAACTTTAACCTTGCCCATAAGTTTTAAGTGGATTGGGCTATACACATGGCTTCAATATTTCATAGGTAAATTTCTTTTGGCAAAACCTTTTAATGGGTACCACCAATTTTGACCTCTTGATCTCTTGACCTTGGAGTTTGACCCACTTTTACAAGAAAAATACCTTAAACTTGGCCTAAGTTTTGAACAGGTGGTACTAGGACTTTCATGCTCTAACATGTGTAATCATTGTGAACTTTCAACAGGTATAATTATTTTTGACCTAGACCTTAGAGCTGAACCCAATTTAGCTTTAACCTTGGCAATAACTTTTGAACAGGTGAGGAAGTTCTAGGGATTTCTCTCTTTTTTCACATGTGTATTCCTTGTGACAAGACTTTCCCTTTGATACCAACAATTTTGACCCTTTGACCTTGACCTTGGAGTTTGACTTACATTTGAGAAACTTCAACCTTTGCCAAAAGCTGCCATAACAGTTGCTGTCACAACAAACAAATAAATTACTAAAAAAAACACAGTATACATGTACATATTTTATATTCAACAGATATACATCTGGTCATATCTCTAGTTCTCCCTTGAATGAGACATGGTGATATAAATTTTAAAAAATAATTATGATAAGAGTTGAAAAGGTTGTGCATATTAAAATATACTAAGCTCTGCGGATGAATTAGATATACCAGTTTAGATATACCAGTTTAGCTTAATTTTGCTACCCAAAGCACCTTGATTAACTATTTATAAGCATACTGTTTTCTGAAATGTACTGATTTCTGTTGTCCATCTGTTTGTCTGCAAACTTTTCACATTAACTTCTTAAGAACCACTGGGCCAATTTCAACCAATTTACATTTAACTATGCAGGGGACTTTTTCTAACATAAATCTTCTTCTCAAGAACAGCAAAGACATTTATTGTCCCCCATTTTCGCTAAGGTAGGGTACATTAAATCTCATTTGTTTATCAATCTGCCCATCTGTCACAATAAATTTAACCTTGCAATTGGTCATCATGGTCGTATATTTTGAATGATAAGAGACAGGACTTTTATATTAAACATGTGTATTAGTATTAAATGGGACAATACCATTCTAAATACACTACGATTTTTATTACCCATGACCTTGAAGTTTGACCTAATTTCATAAACAAATTAATTGCTTTGAATTAATCATTTTGAAAGATAAATGAAAGGGCATTCATATTACCTGTGATAAGACCTTTCCAAATGTATCATGACTTTTTGACTCTGTGACCTTGACCTTGAAGTTTAACTTAGTTTTCATTAATGTTGTATTTCCTTTTCATTGAGAAGAGATTCGACTTTCACATTTCAAGTGAACATTACCCATAACAAGATGTTTCCCAACATGCTATGATTTTTTACCGCTTGACCTTGATGTTTTAACAAAATTTCAAAAGAGTGAACTCTCCCAAAAGAGGACTGTTTAAAACGAAAAAGGAGTTTAGGGAAGACTTTTTCCATAAAAAACGTCATTTTTCAACCCTCATTTGACCCCCCGGGCAAAATCAAAATTCCGAAACCTAACTGCACATCTACATGACCCCACCAACCATCTCCCAAAAGATGATTAGGCTGCTGAATTAAATGTAAGAGGAGTTCAGGGAAGATGGGGCTTTTTGCATAAAAAACGTCATTTTTCGACCCCCATTTGACCCCCTGGGGCAAAATCAAAATTCAGAAACCTTACTACACATCTGCATGACCCCACCAACCATCTCCCAAAAGATGATTAGGCTGCTGAGTAAAATGTAAGAGGAGTTCAGGGAAGAAGGGTCTTTTTGCATTAAAAAAGTCATTTTTCGACACCCATTTGACCCCCCAGGGCAAAATCAAAATTCCGAAACCTTACTGCACATCTACATGACCCCACCAACCATCTCCCAAAAGATGATTAGGCTCCTGAGTAAAATGTACCAGGAGTTCAGGGAAGATGGGGCTTTTTGCATAAAAAACGTCATTTTTCGACCCCCATTTGACCCCCCGGGGCAAAATCAAAATTCCAAAACCTTACTGCACATCTACATGACCCCACCAACCATCTTCCAAAAGATGATTAGGCTGCTGAATAAAATGTAAGAGGAGTTCAGGGAAGACGGAGCTTTTTGCTTAAAAAACGTCATTTTTCGACCCCCATTTGACCCCCCGGGGCAAAATCAAAATTCCGAAAGCTTACTGCACATCTACATGACCCCACCAACCATCTCCCAAAAGCTGGTTAGGCTGCTGAGTAAAATGTAGAAGGAGTTCAGGGAAGACGGGGCTTTTTGCATAAAAAACGTCATTTTTCGACCCCCATTTGACCCCCCGGGGCAAAATCAAAATTCCAAAACCTTACTGCACATCTACATGACCCCACCAACCATCTCCCAAAAGATGATTAAGCTACTGTGTAAAATGTAGGAGGAGTTCAGGGAAGAAAAGTGTGACAGACGGACGGACAGACGGACGGACGGACGGACGGACGGACATGAGTAACAACAATATACCCGAACTTTCTTTAGAAAGTGCGGGTATAATAAGAAACATTAATTGATAGATGAGAAATAGTAATGGTATCGCTCAAACCAAGATTTTAGAAAAGCTAAAGATATGCCTGCATGTATTTAAAATACATTTTTTCCGTTCTAGAGCCTGTTTGTATAATCGTTACCAGGTGGTCTCTGCAATAATGAACAAGGTACGTCTCAATGATCTCATTAAGCAGCTACTCCGAGACAAAACAATTTGAAACATACGCAATTTTTTTCTCCTAAGGGTGGGGACATCAACCAGAAAACCAAAGAATCCCTGACACCGTTGATTCTTGCCTGCTGGAAAGGTCACCTTGAGACGGTGGAGTTCCTGCTGACCAATGGTGCTCAGATAACAGCGGTAGACAATCTGATGAAGAATGCGCTCCACTGGACAGTAGAAAACGCCCACCTTCAGGTCCTGTTGTACCTTTTAAAGGTGAGAATTATAACATATCTTTCATAGGTGAAATAACATTGTAATGTTATAGTTTTGAGAGGAGAAAGTTGGTTAACGTTAAATGGATGAGTTTGTCGTTTTTTGCTCTTTAGAAATGCGACTGTGTCATGATCGAAGCTTTGGATTTCGCAGAGCAGACGATTACGCACTATGCTGCCAAACTTGGAAATATAGCGGTACTAGCATGAGTTATACAAATCATTTACGATGCGACCTAAAAGTTATAAAGTTATTGCTGGCTTAAAGAATATTTTTCTTTTCGAATTTTGAAAGATGCATGTTTAGGTGTTTAGGTTTCACCATGTATGCCAACATTTCTATTGACATTTTACAGATTTTACAAGCCTTGATACATAATAAATGTAAACTAGACGTCCGTGACATGGACGGAAAAACTCCCATCCATATAGCAGCAGAGTAAGTTATCAAGAAAATCATTCAATGTCAGAAAAAATTGACGCGTTGCAATTATTTTCGTAACTTCCTGTGCATTTTTAGAAACGATAACGAGGCTGCCGTGGAGGCGCTGTACACCGCCAGCAGTTCTGAACTGAATGATGGCGACTCGGACGGACAGACGCCTCTGATGCTGGCTGTCAAGGAAGGACAATACAGCACAGTCAAACTTCTGCTATCTTTAGGGGCCGATATCTCACACAGGTTTACATATTACAGGATCAAATCACTAACAATACTGATGGTGGTGAAGGTTAATTACTATATATATATACAAAGAATTGACAGTATTTTGAAAATAAATACGTTTAATTTCAAATGGAAGATTCTTACATCGCTGTAAAGCTTGGTATATTGTGATTACATCGATTACATGCATGACGACCTTTGACCTTTCAGGGACGAGAACCTGTGCACCGTATTAGGTACTGCTGCCCGTGAAGGTCATGTGAAGATAATGAAACTTCTGTTGGATCATTATGCTGATATGAACGCTGCGGATAAAGCAAAGGTGACCATCCAAAATTGGTTTAACATTTACATATATCAGTACTGAAAAAGAAAAAGAAAACGTTACAAACGATACAAATGTCCTCTACAAAAAATCTGAAATTGAAAATTTCAAATTTTTGTAGAGGACACAAATGTTCAACCTTATTGTTCCTTAAACATTAAAAGGAAATTATTCTCTTGTGCAGAGTATTACCTTTTTTGAAAAATCAACAATTACAGATGATACAATATCATTTTATTACTCTTTTGATTTGTTATTGATAGAACAGAACATTTATATCTCTGCAATTTCGTCATCATTTGTTTTATTTTTCTTGGTTAGAATACTCCATTACACATAGCATCTAGCAAAGGCCATGTTGAATGTGTTCAACTTCTACTGGACAGGAAGTCAGACGTATTATCCAGGAATAGTAACGAGAAATCCCCGCTCGATTTAGCCTTAGAAAACAGACACTCCGAAGTAGCTGTAGCCTTTATGAAATCAAAACGGTTAGCCGTACTGTAATATATTATCATTTCTTTATTATTCTGATCAAATTTAGAGAATTAATGTAACTTTTTTGACATAGATGGGTGGACATCGTTGGTCTAAGGGACTCTTGTGGTAAAACACCGGTGGACGCAATGATTCAGAAATGTCCTGACTCATTTTTGGTAAATCATACGTACACAAATCGACAAGAGATTGTAAATTTTAATATAAAAGACTTGATATCAATTTCTGTCTTTATGTGTGTCATTGTATTACAGATTGTTTTGGAGAATTGTATACAATCTACCGGAGATTTCCCGGATAGCATAGACTTTACACAAAAACTCGACTTCCGGTTTATTGACCCAGGACCGGAAGACGTAATGTGTAAAGAGCGAAGATATTTTGCATACGAGGTAAGTAAGGAAAATTTGATTTTTAGAAAATAGCGTCTGATCGAATTAATTATCAAAATTATTTTCTTTGTTGAGTGAAAATTTATTGCATGCGTTTAAAAGACATATTTGCATTTCTAAAGAGAACATTTCAGACTAATTTTATAAGATAAATAAGACCCAATAACGCAAAACTTCGGCAGTGTATGTTAGTAAATAAAAGTATATTATACTTCGGCAGTGTATCTTAGTAAATAAAAGTACTTTTTGAAATAGGATAATATACATGGATGTTGTACTTTGCAGACCATGGTGAAACATGGCCGAGAGGAGTTATTGACACATCCTTTAGTTCAACAGTGCCTATTGTTAAAATGGTAAACTAAATTGAGGTTTGAATCTGTCCTACTAGTAACGTCAAATTAGATGCCGCTTATTTCTTCAGCAGCTCTCGCTCTCTCCCACATTCCTGAAAAATGAAAAGAACACGCAAAACTAGTAGACAGATTTTGACATTTTTGTTAGAATTATGAGCTTAAAATCTATACTTACCTGTAATGATTTACTTAGGAAGAAGTTTGGTCGGCCCGTGTACTACCTGAACGTACTGCTGTTCGTGGTCTATCTAACCCTCATCAATGTCTACTGCATCACCATGCCAAAAATCACCACCAATCTACTGGACAGTGTCCGGCGGTGTCCGATCTATCTAAACGCCACACAGTTAGCGAACCAGACCCTGGTCAACTATTATATTCAGGTGTGAAACGTTAGAACAGAAATATTACGGGGCAAATTCATATTGAACTGCTGAGCAGAATTGGTTATATAATTTGAAATACACATGTATTGTTCAAATGAATAAAAGAAATTATATTTTATTAAAAGTAAAGATCTACTTAAATTACCTTTAACTTCTATAGAAGATTTTCAAAACAATTAAGGTGGTGAAGTGAGATGTCCACATTGTATAACAAGATCTGTTTTTATTTTCAGTATGGCCAGATTTCCAACATCTACATAGAAGACGAGGGTCTCACGATCGTGTTGTCCTTGCTTTTCGCCATAATGCTCTTCTTTTATATAAGGGAGGCAATCAGTATCTACGCAAGGGTAACGTATCATATTAATTAATCTAAATATTCTTTTATGCTATAGTCAGTCAAAACAAACAACCATGTACCAATCTTATATTCACTTGAATATCAAGTTTCAGAGTTACGGCCAGGACATGATTTTCATACTTTAGTACTCAGGTGTCCAGTAAACTTTGACATTTCAAAAAATGCCCTTGAGCAAAAAACATGATTTTGGATCAGTTGCAAAAATACTAGTAGTTAAAATACGATATGATTTTTCTATTTCTCCATTTCTTTTTCTGAATACATATACAATTAAATTCTGTTGTGATTTCATTTTTTAACGAAAGGTGTATGTTTATTTTTATAAACTTTAAGCCCAACAGTAATTTATTTTTTCCCACTTACTATAGAATCACATATTTTCGTGGGGTCAAATTTACGAGGTTTGAGAAGAAATATTGACGTATGGGGATTTGATTGTGTGGTTTGAGGAGTGTTGAGAAGTAAAACATTATATGTTTAAATTAGGTGCTGATCATGAATTCATGCATGGGTCTCTTTTGACCTCGAAAACAGCGAAAATTAGTAACGAATATTAAACGCCAATGAAAATTACTTGTAGTCATTTTACAGTATATTCTAAATGTGATTATTATTTTTCTCGACTCTGTTGTGTAGCGTTTACGGTACTTCCTGATTCTAAATGTGATTATTATTTTCCATGACTCTGTTGTGTAGCGGTTACGGTACTTCCTGATTCCGTTTAACTACGTGACCTGGGTTATGCTGATGGGGACTACAGCGTCCTTGAACCCCCTGAACTACGTCCCGTGTGAGAGTCAGTGGAGGGCGGCCTGGATTGCTACTCTGTCGGCCTGGGTCTGCCTAATCTCCATCCTCAGGGCGTAAGTCGTCATTTTTAATTAAAAAAAAAACAAGATGTGTTTGTGAAAAAGGATGCCCCCATATGACAGCTCACAGCGAAGAAAAAAGTTACTCAGATGCAAGCCAAACTCCAAGGTCAAGCGTAAGAGTAAAAAAGTTAAATATTTTCAAATAAATAAATGTGAAATATCACGGCGGAGAATCTACGTCATCGGACGGGATTAGGACACACAAAAATGGAGGACAAATGCCCCGCTTCGATGTAAGAAGTTGATATTTTTGCACTTATAAAGAATGAATATTAAATCAGTATCCTGCCTAAAGTATGCCAAAGAACGTCAACTACAATAGACAATGTACGTTTGTTCGTGATAGAATCTTATTGTTCCAAACACTTCGACACAGTTTGAAAACAAGTGAGAAAAAACCGGGATGTGGGGTACACATTTTTAAAATTCGACCAATTATTCGCATGTCCAGATGTACTATACATTTTATTCTTCCGCGTTTACACTAGAACTAATATTTTTAAAAAATCCTGATTTTTTAAATAGTTTATTATGCTTTAATTATCCAAGAAAAAGGTATAAATCATTTTGTTTTCAGAAATGATGTAGGGCACACCAACACTAAAACGGATATGGGACACACAA
The DNA here is from genome assembly GCF_032062105.1 of Saccostrea cuccullata. Taxonomy (NCBI): domain Eukaryota; kingdom Metazoa; phylum Mollusca; class Bivalvia; order Ostreida; family Ostreidae; genus Saccostrea; species Saccostrea cuccullata. The sequence goes on along the minus strand of NW_026927733.1, from coordinate 12,594 downwards.
TAAGTTACTTTCAAATTGAAACATCGAGCATTCAAAGTCAAAGGGGGGGGGGTCAAAGTCCAGAGATTGTGTTTATTTTATGATATATCTATTT
>NW_026927733.1:0-10000 GCF_032062105.1 Saccostrea cuccullata | reverse complement strand
TTGGTCGAATTTTAAAAATGTGTACCCCACATCCCGGTTTTTTCTCACTTGTTTTCAAACTGTGTCGAAGTGTTTGGAACAATAAGATTCTATCACGAGCAAACGTACATTGTCTATCGTAGTTTACGTTCTTTGGCATACTTTAGGCAGGATACTGATTTAATATTCATTCTTTATAAGTGCAAAAATATCAACTTCTTACATCGAAGCGGAGCATTTGTCCTCCATTTTTGTGTGTCCTAATCCCGTCCGATGACGTAGATTCTCCGCCGTGAATATGGCATAACCCCAGCACCAACTCTTCAAAGGTTCTTAACATATGCTAAATTACTGGTTTCGACTAGAAACATTACATCCATCTTTTGTTCTACTCAAAGAAGCATACTCGGTCTCAAAAAGCCTCTTTTTAGAAAATAAACCATCATGGTTTGCATCCATTGAGACAATTTTGGGTCATTTAACTGCTTTCAAAAATATTGACTTATCAAAATATAGTACTTGTTCATGTAAAAAGTCATCATGTATTATAAGACAATATTTTATAAACCAATGGTATAGAGAAAATAGGCAGCAAAATGATGGTAAACTAAGAACTTATTCCATCTTCAAAACCAATTTTGGAAGAGAACACTATCTCCATATTGTCAATAACTATGAGCAGAGGAAAAATATAACTAAACTTCGCATTTCTGCACATCAATTAAATATTGAAAGGGGAAGATATGCAGGACTTCCCCCTGAATCTAGAAAGTGTTCTCAATGTAATATACAGGAAGTTGAAGATGAACAACATTTTTTGCTCATTTGTCCAAAATACAGCAATGAAAGGTTGCAATTAATGGAAACAATATCAAAAATCAACCCAAACTTCTCTTATTTGACACCTGCTGAAAAACTTATATGGATATTGAATAATGAAAATAAAGAAATTTTATGCTTACTTGGAAAATTTATTTCTGAAAATGGTAAAAGAACCAATGTATAATTACATAGGTTCTGTCATCATGTTTATGCATGCTAAGCCATTTAAATTTATACATGTATAGCATCACATTTTTGTATTGTTTTGCGATCATTGACTTGTATTATGTATGATCATTGACACTGAGAACAATATTATTATGTAACTTGGTCATTTATATAACTGTTAAAAAAAACATTATACTGTTAAAAAAAAGAAAAAGAATGTTTAAATTGTACATTTATAATGTTGAAATGCCTCTCGGGGCCCTTGATTGGTAAATAAAAATAATATCTTGTATTTATTTTTAACCAAGGAAAGTTCTTATCACAAGAAATATACATAGTGTTTAAACAATAAATGACTAACACTAGCCGTTCAAAGATATGTCCAAGGTTTCAAGTTTGGTGAAGTTTTGCATCAGTGGGTCAAACGGGAAGGTCAAGAGATCAAATACGTTGGTGCCAAAGAAAAGGCATTACCACAAGGAATACACATGTGGAATAAGAAAGCCGTACAGCTCAAATCACTGACAGATAGACGGATGGACTGAGCAAAAATCTTCCTTTACGGGGACATAACTAGGGCAGGATATGCAGTGTGAAAAAAATCTCCACACTTTGCGAAAAAAAAGAAACAGAGAAATAGAATTTGTTAAATCTTTTAAAATTAGCCTTCAAGTCTAACATTAACTCAGGTGAGTGTTTTTGTCTGAGGTTCCTTGTAAGACTGTTGACATATTTTTTTTCTGTCCTTGTAGACTTGACGTGGTGGGGATATACTTCGTCATGTTGGAACAGGTGTTCCATTCTCTACTCAAGGTACAAATCAAAAAGCATCGGTTCTGTCCATTTTATTGTCGGTAAAGTATTATTCCTCTTTAGTTGATGAAAAAAGATATAAAAGAAATAAGGATGTAGACTCATTCTCTTTCAGGTGTGTGTGGTATTGGTGCTATTTTTACTGGCCTTCTCTCAGGCGTTTTTTATCACAATGGCACAAACGGTAAGAGAAAAACCAGAACTCAAGTTGGAATAAAATTAACAGTAAAAAGATTTAGAAAAAAACAAACTTACGTCACTCTATAAATCTTTTTTACAGTCGGGCTTTAAGAATGACCAGCCCTACCCCCTGACTGTTCTCTCCATGACCTTGGGGGAGATTAACTATATTGACAACTTTATGAGTGGTGCTGATGCTGCCTTCTATGTGGACAACCTCATTCTATTCCTTCTCTTCGCTCTCATCATGCCGATATCACTGATGAACTTGTTGGTATGTCACAGAGTTTTGCTGGATTCCAAAGACTGCTTATATTAATGATACGTGCTAAGCAGGTTTTATCTAATTAAAATAAAAAAAAAAATACTGTGATGCAAAGACTTTCATGAAGATTAAAAGATTGTTAAGCTATATATACAGACAATAAGTTTTTCTGATACAGATAGGTATAGCTGTAGGGGACATAGAGGCTGTACAGAAGAAAGCGTACATAACCAGACTCTCAATACAGGTATCACAATGTCAAACAAAACAAAATATACACAATAATAAACCTGTATCATCAGAACAGTGCATGTTGATCAAAGTCTTTATTAATGGCTGTATTACAATGTTTCACAGATCTGAAATTGACATGAATATTTTCCTATTTCAGATTGACTTTTTATGCAACACGGAAATCACTTTTCCCAGATATTTTCAAAAAAAGTTTTATAAAAGGAACCTGACAGTCATACCAAATAAAAATATTAACTCAAGATTTAATAGGGTAAGAATTTATTTCATTTCTCTTATATCAGATATAATTTTAAGGTACCATACATTTTAATTACTTTGATTTTTCAGTTCTATAAATTTCTGTTCGGTGAACCACATAACAGCCACACCTTTATAAAAGAAGAGAAACCAGATTATATTAAAGAGACTGTACAAAAACTACAGGAGGATGTCAGAAAAACAAAGCAACAGTGAGTCACGTGATCATTCTAAACCTACTGAAACAATTGTTGGTTGTCGTAATAGTGACAATGTTTGTCAATTGTCGTTAAACTATAACAAAATAATTCTTCCATTTAATGCAAAATAAAGACTCAGATTTACATTTTGGTTTTAATGACCATAATATTTATAGCCAGCACTTTTTTCGTACAAGTAAATTATACATCTGAAATGCTTTAAATACAGTGGTTTTACTGATCAAATTACGAATGCCAGTTTTTATTTCTGTTGTGTAGACTGGCACAAGCGACTTCGATGCAGAAGCAGTCTCTGGAGTTACTGAAGCAGATGTGTGACCAGCTTAATGTCCATTATAAACTGGACAATATCTCACTGGTAGAATCTCACAAGACGGACATACACAGCAGACTGGACTTCCATTAGTCACTTCACAAACTCCAGATAGTCACAGTAGACTAGACTACAGATAGTCACAGTGGACTAGTCTACAGATAGTCATAGAAGACTAGACTACAGGTAGTCACAGATGAGACTACAGATAGTCACAGTAGAATCTCACAAGACAGACATAGACAACAGACGGGACTTTCATTAGTCACCATTCAAACTTCAGAGACTAGACTATAGGTACACCGTATTCACAGAAGTTTGGACAACAGCTATATAGTCAAAGAAGACTGTTCTACACCTTGTAAAATTAAAGTAGACTAAAGTAGACTATACAGAAATATTCACAGGGCACAGAATTATAGACAATCACAGATCACAGTTCACTAGACTAAGATAGTCACAGTAATCTGAACTTCTATTATAACTACTGTACTATGGACGTCAGACAGGCAAAAATGCTCAGTTGTTGCACATTATTTATTCAACTTTTTTCCCCTTTTTTTTTTATTATTTATTAATTGTTATTTGCTTTAAACATTACATGTTTGTTTTATATGTATCTGTATCAGGTGATGAAATAAAAATCTTATTACAATTCACAATTTGTTGTCTTTTATACTCTAAGTGATGTAAGAGTTTTCAGTTTTCTTTCCCTCTTTGGATTTTATGCATTAAGTCAAATGCTGATTTACGTTTTTCGTACTGATTGTTAGTCCATTATTTATACACTGAATTGACGACGGATTTTCCTGATTGTGACAAGGAGCACACGCGACGGGTGTGACTGGTCGGCAGGGGTTGCTTACTCCTCTATGGCAACTGATCCCATGCACTTGTTATGTTTTAGAAGTCCGTGTTTGCTCTGCTCCAATTTTGTATTGTTTCATGGTCTTTTCATCTTGAATATCGCTTTCATCAAAAAATGAATAAAAACCAAAATTGAATTATACAAAAAAAGGTTTTTATTTTTAGAATTGCTGGTAAGGTTGGGGTGTGTGGGTTACATTAATTTTAAAAGCATAGATATTGACAATACATAAAACTTTGTGTGGTTATGTTAGTGATATAGCAATGGTTTCAGAAGTTTACATTACGAAAACATGAGAGTTTTTTTTTAATCTGAAAAGTTAGCAAAATAAAAAAAAAGTCCATGTCTTAAAATTTACGAGCACCTTACGACAACAAAAAATGAGGAAAAGGGGGGGGGCGATCAACAGCCGAATAGACAGGATACTATAGGAAAAATACAATATATATATTCAGAAAAGAACAGGGGGCAACATTGTATCCTTTTTCAGGATCTTCTAAAACGAACGTATATACAGTACGATGCTAACTCCGATATTTAAAGGTACTTGGACACAGATTTGAAGTTAATATTTTCTCATTTTTTCTGTATAATATCACGAATTATATTATCTTAATAGCATTTCACACAAAAATTAATTAAAAATCTTATTTCGTTTAAAAGTTATTAAAACTTTAAATTTTTTGTCGGGTTTGATTGACACATCCTTGCACTTTCACAAATTTTAACTTTATTCTTAATCCTTAGGAAAAGTGGCAATTTTGATGTGTTTTAATGAGAAATATGAAAACTTTTATCAAGAAAAATAATTTTATTCAGAGTAGAAATGTTAGAAAGCAAAACACCTTCACAAGTATCGTCATTCCAGACAAAGAGATGCGTGTAGAGTATAGCAAATCGAGCACACTCGTTTTTGTAAACAGGGCTCGAGTTCTGTTATATTGTTTATTTTTAGAATTCACCGGGTGCGTTCAATCGTCACAGTCTGCTTACCACAACTGCACGGACTGACAATATATTGTGTGTTTATTTTGCTTTCGAACGTGTCTACTCTGATTTTTCTGGATTATAGTATTAATATTTTTCATTTATACAAAACGAGATTGCCACTTTTCCTAAGGATTAAAAATAAAATTAAATTTGTGAGAGTGCAACGATATGTCAATCAAACCCGCCGAAAAATTTGAAATTTCAATATCTTTTAAACGAAATAAGATTTTTAATTAATTTTTGTGTGAAATGCTATTAAGATAATATAATTCGTGATATTATACAGAAAAAATGAGAAAATGCTATTAAAATATATAAGTCGTAATATTATAGAGAAAATAATAACTTCAAATCTGTGTCCAAGTACCTTTAAAAGATTTTTATTGCTTATATGAAATAGAAATGTAGAATAAGTTTTTATCTATAAATAAAATCTAATGGACTTGTGCGTTTGGACATGCCCAGGAGTCTCGCACAATAAATATAGTTTAATTTTTTCTTATAAAATTGTATATTTCACGCTTTAATTTTTATTTCCGACTTTTCTGAAATCATCTTATTTTACAACAAATGTATCCAGCTTGTCCAATGCATTATTTTAAATTTCTTGGATGATTTTGAAGTGCGGGTACATTTTTAAAATTACTTATGTTAGTTTTTCCATAGACCGAAAGTGCATAATTTTCTTCAATATCCAAAAAGTATAAATTTTGACCAAAAAAAGTTTAAAGAAAGATGTTCTTAGTACAAGTTAGGAGCGGATCAACGATCTATTTATAAACTATTTATATCAGTTGAATAAAAAAAATCATCTTGCTACAATGTATATGAATAATATTTTAATCCTATATAGACTTACATGTATATATTATATACATCCATAAAACATGTAAAAGTTTGATCCACTATACTGCTACTGATTGTTTTCATCGGTGACTCGATCCGTTACCTTGTCTATTTTATTTTTAGATCAGGGATCTGACGTCATATTCTAGTAAATTCTAGGTCGTCCGAGAATCAGCGAGACTTGTCATGGGAAGTTACTAAACGCTTTGCAGGTTGACGATTTAGATCAGTGTTATAGAGCAGCGAGTTTATTAAGAAGGGATTTTTTTGTGAAGTGCATTAGTGAAAAATGGGGAAAGACTACTACAAAATCCTCGGAATTACTAAAGGTGCATCGGAAGATGAAATTAAGAAGGGCTACAGGAAAATGGCGCTGAAATATCACCCAGATAAAAACAAATCGCCGGGAGCCGAAGAAAAATTCAAGGAAATTGCAGAAGCATATGACGTACTGAGTGACCCAAACAAGAAAGAGATTTACGATAAGTATGGCGAGGAGGGACTGAAAAACGGACCCCCTCCCGACAGTGGTTTCCAGGGATCCGCGCCTGGTGGTGGCAACTTCCACTATGAATTCCAAGGGAATCCAAGAGACACATTCCGTATGTTCTTTGGAGGGGACGACCCATTCGCAAGCTTTTTCGGAGGCGGTGGTGGCGGACCGGGACGTGGATTTGGTGGTCCCGGTGGTGGTGGCGGTCCACGTATGTTTCATTTCGGTGGCCCCCAGGGTCAGGAGGACATGGATGTTGACGATAACCCGTTCGGGGGCATGGGCGGTATGGGGGGCATGGGTGGAGGGCGACCACAAAGAAAAAGACAGGACTCCGCAGTGGTGCGCGAACTACCAGTGGCGCTAGAGGACATTTATAAAGGTGCCACGAAAAAGCTCAAAATTACTCGTAAAGTGCTAAATAATGATGGACGTACAACAAGAACAGAAGATAAGATCTTGACAATTGATATAAAACCAGGATGGAAAGCAGGAACAAAGATAACATTCCCAAAGGAGGGTGATCAAACCCCCAACAACATACCAGCTGATGTTGTCTTTGTTATAAAAGACAAACCACATAGTATATTCACAAGGGAAGGCAGTGACATTCGCTACAAAGCCAAATTATCGCTCAAAGATGTAAGTTAACTTTTCACTTTAAATTATAAATATTTTCAGTCTGTAATATATTTTGATTTATTGAAAGCTGTTTTTCAAAAGCTTGCTGGAATAAAATATTGATTTTAATATCTTGATGATAACGACTAGTAAAATATCAGTTTGAAAGCAGGTAAATATGCATGAGAAAGTATATTTATATTATTGAATTAGAAAAAAAATGATTCTACTGTATGATTAATGTTTATTTTGTAGGCTTTATGTGGAACTACTCTACAAGTCCCAACAATTGATGGCAGGAAAATCCCCCTACGTTTACGAGAAGTCGTGAAACCTCATTCGGTCAAGCGGATACAAGGCGAGGGATTACCTATACCAAAACAGCCAGGAAAACGTGGTGACTTAATAATCGAATTTGACGTTGTGTTCCCAAACCAGATCACAAACACTGCAAAAGAAATTCTGGCGGACTGCCTGCCTTCGTCGTGAATGCAAAGAACACATATCAAAAAATTTTATGAATATTGTATAAATGTGTATGTATGTATAAAGAAAGGTGAAAAACCCCAGACAATGTGAGAGTGCTAAATGTAGACCTACACAAACTCGTTAACATAAGACACTGATAAACCATTGTTTTGTATCAAGACGTTGCGTATGTGATATATTGCTGCAGGGATTGTGTGCTATATTCAGGAGTGCCGATGTATGCACTGCATCTCATGCTTGAATTGTTGTAGAAGTGCTGATGAGTGTATATTTATGGCTGTGGGTGTTCACATTGCCTTGAGATGCTCTGTTTTGTTTTTAAGAACCAATTATAATGATGAGAAAATGTATAAAAATGTTTCTGGAAGCATGTCTTGTTTTCATTTTTTCTTGAGGTGAGCACAGATGTGAAGACAGTGCTTTTAGTGTCAAAAATGCCGAATCAGATATGTAGAATTTTTCTTTAGTTGTAAACTAAAAGGCCAGGACTGGCATGCAAGATATTATTTTGAGTAGTTGTACAGTTTGTTTAGTTTTGACTGAAGTACAGTTTGTGCAGTTTTGACATGCCCTATACTATATGGGTTTCACTGATTACTGATATGAAAATATTAAAATCTGACTTCTATGGTGGGATTCTGTAATTTTGGTTGAACGTAATCATTGGTTCTAACTGCAAGATTAATCTGGAAAAAAAAGTTGATGAATCTGTCTTTTTAGCTCACCTCAACAAAGTTGGGGGGAGCTTATGTGATACCCTCGGCGTCGGCGTCCCGGGTTAAGGTTAAGTTTTTTGGAGCAGTTTTCTTTTTAAGTACTTCTATGTCCTATATTGATTAGACATGCATGGAAGATGTTTCTAGTGTGTTTCATTGTACCAGTCAAAGTTTCAGATGCTGCAATTTCAGCAAAGGAATGACCAGGTTAATGTTTTTGGAGCAGGTTAACATTTTTGGTGCAGTTTTTGGTGTAGGTCTCATTTCCGAGTAACTATAAGCCCTATGTTGACCAAACTTGCATGGATGGTACATCTTAGGGTGCATTCTACTAGACTTGCATCGGATGCTGAATCTGACCTACATTTTCCGGTTGAGTGAACAGGTTAAAGTTTTTGGTGCAGGTTTCATTTCCAAGTTACTATGAGACATATAATGACCAAACTTGCATGGATGATACATCTAAGGATGCATACTACCAGTCTTGCTTCAGATGCTGAATCTGACCTACATTTTCCGGTTGAGTGAACAGGTTAAAGTTTTTGGTGCAGGTTTCATTTCCAAGAAACTTTGAGCTCTATAATGACCAAACTTGCATGGATGGTACATCTAAGGGTGCATTCTACTAGGCTGGCTTCAGAAGCTGAATCTGACCTACATTTTCAGGATTAGTGAAAAGGTTAGTTTTTTATACAGGTTTCATTTCCAAGTAACTTTGAGCTCTATGTTGAACAAACTTGCATGGATGATACATCTTAGGGTGCACACTAATGGACTTGCTTCAGATGCTGAATTTGACATACATTTTCCAGATAATAGACCTTGTAAAAGTTATGGGTGCAGGTCTATCACGAAGAAACTATAAGGCTTATATAAACCAAAGTTGCACAAATGATGCATCAAGGGATGAAAACTCTCAATCTTGCTTCAGATGCTGGATTTTAATTACATTTTCATGATGAAGAACAAGTTTGAAGAATTATACATCTATTCCAAAGTATCAAAATGAAAATTGCATAAATTTTGCATTTTTGGATGTACACTTTTTGTTGGTTAATTGTGTGACTTAATTTGCCTTACTTAAAGACAACATTTGTTGAGGTGAGCTCTGTAATCTCTGATTACCTATGTTTTTCTGTTGGAGACACTAGAAGCTCTACATATAGATTCTTACTGACCATACATGTAGTATTGTGGATGTGAGATCAGTTCTAGATTAAAATAGCTGATTGTGATAGATTAGACCAGGCAATTCTGTACAGTACATCACCATGGCTGTCAAAGTGATTCAGGTCATTTGGATACTATCATAGGTGTAGAGTAGGAAAATTATTATTCCTACTCCACATTAATTATTGCCAAGAAAAAAATAATTTAGAAGAAGTCTGATGACTCTTCACCTCAGTAGCAAAGTGGAATGGGGCAAGACAAGGGATGTTCATAATAGACCATATTGCTTAGGATTTAATAGCTGGTGGTCCATGACCTAAATTCAATTCATCTGTGCAAGGTCAAGGTTATTGGAAATATTGAAAATGTATCATTATACCTTGATCCAAAGTCATCTTCACAAGTTCAAGGTCACTGACTGGTATTAATCTGATAATGTTCTATGGAAAGATGATATTAAAAAGTCAGAGATTTTGCTTATGATTTGAAGGTGTATTCTGACCTTGACATTTGGAAAGTAAAATATAGAATGCTTGTCCAGATCACGGTATTTT
>NW_026927732.1:0-32160 GCF_032062105.1 Saccostrea cuccullata | reverse complement strand
CATTTAGATAATTACTTACTCCTGTGAGGCTAGGAATAGATCAAGCACATGTAAAAATGCTGCTACATTGACTTGGGCGGAAACATAAACAAAACACATAGTAATCAAACCCGTACCGGGAAAATTTCCGGATCGGGAACTTTACACATTTGTTATATGGTTTAAAACTATAAATTTTTAATGCATTAACCAGTATTTGTAGTGGGTTAATCTTCTCGGTCTACTTTTGCGAGAGGACCTCCAGGTCTGAGAAGAATTTGGCCCGGTGAATTCCACATTTTCCCCATCTCTGTTGATTTTTCCGTGAAATCCTGGCTTATGATTGGTTCAAGTCTGTCACGTGAAGGCAGTGGATTTCCTTTACCCGGTCAGTTGTAAATCAATACCCGGTCAGTTGTAATCTATACCCGGTCGATGTATTACGTCACAAACAAAAAGGTGACGTCATAATAGGCACAGTATAAGCTTGATGAAGGATTTAGCCGAGAAAACCATATATAAACTACAGATAAAACGTAAATGTTATATCGGTTGGGTTAATTCGTTACACAGTCTTTTAGTGACAGGGTATTGGATGATACCTGGTTAGTAAATTTCACCTGACTCGCCTCGCCAGGTATGAAATTTACTAACCAGGTATCATCCCATACCCTGTCACTAAAAGACGATGTAACTAATATTACAGTCCTTTATTGCTTGTTTGTTTTTACTCTCCAACACTCTGTTCTTCTTTTCTTCATTTTTGTTTGATCTGTGCACATGTATAATGAAAGGTGTTTACAAGTTAGTTTGCTGAAGGTCTTCAATTTTATCTTGTAATATCTGTTGGCTGACCTTAACGCAGCTTGCTGTGAAATTGATTTAAAAGTTAAAGAAAGCGAATAGCATTGACATCCACCTGGTCCAATGAGTGCAAAGGTGGCAATTCTGTAGCGTTTAAACACTAACGTGTTAACTTCTCTTTAATAGTAATAGTGCTTCAATTTTGAGGTCAGCGTTGTATCATTCAGGTCCAAATCAGAAACACTATCATAATCAGCTGATGTGCTCTTTAGGTTTTTCCCTGGTGTGGAATAGCTGTGTGCTTAGTTAAAGTTGTCAATGTATATATCATTCGTTTCTTTTTTAACCATATAAGAAGGTAGCATTAGAGGGATCAAGCTGCTTTCAGTGGATAAACGGAGATCTGGGGACATTTGTTGTAATGTCAGAAATCTAAATGACTGAATCTTGGTACTTATTGTTACTGTTTAAGATAGGTTTGGGGTTAATTCTTAATTAAACGATTTCCCGCTTTGGCTGTGTAAGAAAGCTTTGAATTCGTTAAGAAAGGTGCATACTCTAGCGTTTGATTTTAGAGAATATATTGAAACAAAATATGTGCCAAATTCACGGAAATAAACATTGTCTACAATTGATAGTTGCCTCAGGTCTTCAGATGTAAATACTCCAACCTTTCTGTTCAATAATTTACCCGCGGGTAATCTACTGAGTATTTTAAATATACGCAACTTTCACTTTATCTAGCTCAAAGTCTGTATCAGTTGTTAAACGAGATGAAACCATTGAAACTGACGCATGGTGTCTTTCATTATGTTTCTGCATATTTGTGGAATTACATGTACCTCTTGTTTAAGAATTTATCGCTTATACAATTTTTAAGCATTGGGCTCGGTATTTTACCCGATATTCCTCTACTAATCAAAGCACCGAAAGTGCTGATAGGAGTTGATTTTACTGACGATTTCGTTAAAAGAAATATTCAATGGACAATTTAAGAATTCACCACTTTGTCAAATAACGTTCATTTATACTTCAAAAGAAAGTTTATGATGATAAAATAAAAAGCAAAAGACACAGTAAGGTCTGTTTTGATCTCACCATAACTTTAAAATGAAAAGGGCTTTTTCTCTTCACATTTTCAATAAATAAACAAGGTACTTTTCTGACCAAAGGTTTTTTGGTCACCTGAGTCATTCAGGTGACCTATTGCTATCCGTTTGCGTCCGTTGTCGTGCATCAATTTCTTTATATATCACATCCACATGAGAAATCAGTGCATCAATCCTTTGCTTGAATTCCCATGCAGACGTCATGCACCCATTGGCCACAAATAGTGCATTCTACCCAGCCAGTGTTCTTGCTAGAGTTGCACCCATCAGCAAATACACAGACTCCCAATCCATTGAAGGCTTTCTCCTCCACATGCGTGTCATAAGGCTCCAGTTTACACACAGCTGAAGCCACGTGATTTATATTGGCATATCTGGAATACAAAGATGTTTATGAAACACTTATGTCCCCTCCTCCCTAAATATTTTGAACTTAAAAATTCAGCAGAAAAACCATCAGACCCTGGAGATTTGTTAGGTTGCATTCTGTAGAATGTTTCTGAGGCTTCTTCCAGAATAATTTCACCTTCTACAGATTATGTCTCCTTACTGGAAAGCTTTGGTATTTGTTCATTATTTAACTCATTGAATAGAATACTATTTGGGTTTACTGTACTGGTTTTATAGGGTTCATAAAATAATTTGCTTCCTTTAGGATTTAATTCTGATTGGTCTTAAATAGTATTACCATTATTATCTTCCAATTTAGGTATAATCTTACTAGTAAAATTTCTAGATTCTAATTTTGGTTCCTTTAAGATTTCTGATTGGTCATAAATAGTATTACCATTATTATCATCCAATCTAGGTATAATTTTACTAATAAAATTTCTAGATTCTAATGCATTAAAATAGTGTGATGGTTTTTCGCCTTCTTCAACCCACTTTTGTTCTTCTCCTGATATAAGTACCTTGCAATTTGTGGTTTATGTTCTCCAATTCTTGCTCTTTACTATATCAGTCATCAATATTACTTTCACAAACATTTACTTCATATAATTTGATACTGTTTATTAAATCTTTCTCTTTGTTTTTTTTCTTTCCTTTTTGGTGGATGAAGGTGGGCAAAAATTGTGAATCTGATGGACCCTGCCCTCCTCAGAAATGGGGCCAAAACTTTTAAAATAAGACTAAAACCACTTAGATAAGTGTAATCTTTAAAAATCTTCTTTATCCCTAGACATCAAGCAGTCAAATTGTTGCTATGCTAGTATTCAGCAATACGTCCTCATAATGAAAGAAATAAACAATATAAAGTCTGAAATGTCAGTGCACGAATTACCCTTTCTATGACACCAAACCATTTCTTAATATATCACATTCACATTGAAAATCAATGCATCTGTAATCGTTTGCTTGAATTCCCATGCAGACGTCATGCACCCATTAGCCACAAATAGTGCATTCTACCCAGCCAGTGTTCTTGCTAGAGTTGCACCCATCTGCAAACACACAAGACTCCCATTCCATTGATGGCTCTGTCTTCTACGTGTGTGCTATAAGGCCCAAGTTTACAAACCGCTGGAATGACGTGATTTATAGTGGCATATCTGTAATAGAGATGTTTATGAAATATTTGTGTCCCCTCCTCCCTACAAATGTAAATGTACATGCAATTTTGGAATATTTACATGAAACTGATTTTTACAATAAAATAATAGAGATGATTAGAGTAATTTTATGATATACATTTAGATGATTTTATTTTTAACAGTTTACATATTTTTAAATTTCCAGTCCGTCGGATGGGAGGTTAAATGGTGCCCCGTGTCAAGGATAACAACCCCCCCTGGCACGCAAAAGATCGTGTCTTTGGAGTTCGATTAAGAGTAGGGTCTTATGGGGCCGCTAGAGAAACCAAAAGCTTTCAAAAACCGGTTAATACTTGCCCGCCAAAATATGGTTGAAATCATTCCGACTTGGCGTTAACCAATATAAAATCAATCAATCAATCAATTCCCTCCTCCCTAAATACTTGGAATTTTTCTAAGTCCAAGGGCATAATTTTGTCAAAAATTAAAACAGAACTTGGCATACATAGTCTTATGAAAAATATATATACCAAATTTCATTTTAGGCCATAATAAATAAATTGCTAGATTATCATCTAAATTTTTCTAAAATCGAGGCGGGCGGGCGGCTTTTATTTTATATTTTTTATTTTTTCAATTTTGCTGATTTTTTATTGACCTGGTCAATCGGTGTAATTTCATCTACAATACCCAAATAAAAGTCATAGTAAAGGTTCAATTATCTCTTACTTCACATCATCGCCAATCTTTTTCAACCAATGACCCTTGTTTAAAATATATACGCATGTATTACAGCAATTACTATCTTTTCAGCTGTCAAAATCCTGTCGACTTTCGCGGGATTTAAAACGAAAGTAGAATGGTAGATGAATATCGATCCCGATCAGAATTAAGATGAAGAAAAACAGAAATAAAAAAAATCGAGGCGGGGGTAAAAAATCGGGGCGGGCGGGGATGAGAATCTAGGAATATTTTTATTATGGCCTTAGTATGTGCGACTTTGCGTAGAAAATGAACAGAAAGTTGGTGGACAGACAGCAGCAAAGCAATATGCCCTCCCTTTTTGAAGCTTCTAAAGAAGGCATTCAAATATATCAAGAGGTACATTGGCCTTTTAAAAAAACTAAAAAGATCCCCACCCTAACACCAAAATTCTGACCCCAGGGCCATGAAATTCACAATTTTCCAAGATGCAACCTTATTCACTATACTGTGTACAGTATAGCTTGGGTATAGCAAAATCACTGTGATCTATGAAATTACTACGCTTTATCCATAAATCGTTGTATCCGTAAAAGAAATTGTTACATTGATTTCGCTTGGGATCCAAGAGAACTTCGTTATACCCATGAATAGTCAATATCCGTGTTCATACCCGTGAGCAAAGAATGGATTTATCAAAAACCAATACACAGAACTATGTTTTTCTGAGTAGTTTACTTGTGAAATCAGACCAAAACTGTAAAGAGAGTATCATTTTTGAAAAATTGTTTACAGACAGACAGCAAATAAGGTCTCCTTCCCTGGAGGAAATCGGAGAGCATGTGGTTTTGAATCTTCCATCTTTGGGGAGCCACACGTTGAAACTCTGTCCAACTTGTGTTACCTACGCGCCATTTGGGACTGGTGCTCCAACCATTTCTGTAGGTTATCCTCCTTCCACTTTTTCACCGACGATTCTTCGTTGGTATCATCTGGGAAAGCATCCAAAAATATGACTAACTTAGGAAAAACATTGTTAAGAAATAAAGATTTTTTTCTTCAGCTTGATTTTATCCTTAAAAGATCAAGTTAGCAAACTTATATTCTTGTTTCCCTTACATATATCGATTGCAAATTATAGAATATCTGCGATATTATTAGATATTATAGAATATCTAGGTCAGATTCACAAGGATCTTTATTTCCCTTGGACTCCGCCACATCAGCTTCCATCTCTACTAAGAGGCTTCAGTTATTACATAATGGAACTCGATTAGATGATATGAAGAAAAAATAAATTATATATTATGAATATGAAATTAAGATATATGGATAATTGAAAAAGTATATTTCTATACAATTGAATTAATGCTTCATAATTCAACTCACGTCGTAAATATATCCACAACTGGTGGACTTTGACAACGGAGGTCCTCAATACCTTCCCTTTTCGAGACGTGGTGCGTCCTCCTAAGATGGTCACGAAATCTTGCATTTGCCTTGTTGCACAAAATACATTTCCGAACAATGTAACGCCCTTGTTTTACTGCTTTTTCAAAAGTCTCCTGCTTATGAACCTGCCTCATATGCCGCCGCATATGGACAACTCTCTTCCCAAACTGTAAACAACCATGTTTGTGTCGGAGTCTTTTTACATTTTTCTTTTTCCCTAAAGTCTTTCGGCTTTCTGGTTGTTTCTTTTTAACCTTTATGAACGGTAAAATGTTCTCCAGGGAAAATAAACTTTCTGAGTCTGTTTCTGTCATTGCTTCGTTCAACCTTCTTCTAAGCTCTCCTTCCCTGGAGGATATTTAAGACCCTACGGTCTCAAATTTTCCAGCATTGAGGGGCGACATAGAAGGAGGATAATCTACAGAAATGGTTGACTGATGCTTCAACCATTTCTGTAGGTTATCCTCCTTCCATTTTTTCACCGACGATTCTTCGTTGGTATCATCTGGGAAAACATCCAAAAAATATCAAACTTTACATTTAGCGCAAAGATTAAACGATACGCTGTTATAAATAAGATCCTAATATCATTCTGATTAGGTCAGATACTTAAGGGGAGACAGGACACATGTCACATGATTAAAAAGACATATTACGTCATAATCGGTGATGATATACATGTTAAACGTTGTTAAAATCAACAGTTCCTGTGTAATTTTCTTATAAATTCTAAAATTGTTTTTCAAACATTTAATTTTAGCAATTATTATTAATAAAAGTTTTATAGATCTTGCCATTATTTAGATGTTGTGAAGCTGCCCTATCCACACCTTTGTTTCTCTTTACCGTGCAGTCTGACGTCACTTACGTCATAGACGTAGTGTTTGAATTCTCAGTGCAGCGAGATCAAGAACACACACCCGTCATGATCAGTTTTATTTCATAATAAACAGGTTACAGTCAATGTATCGTGAACAATTTCTGAAGCAGACTTTTTTTAATTATTATTTTTCGTGTTTAGTAGCAGAGATTCTCTCTATTTCGATAATTTTGAATGTTTATGTTTTCGTGTGACGTCACAATTGATTTCCCGCACTCGGAAAATACGAACGTGAAGCGTTTTTATCATGCTTACGTCTAATTCAACGATGTCCTGTGCAATATTGAGGGAAGCTTCACCCTGTGATTTTTATGCAGTAAATAATTACGACAAAGGACTGGCATTCAATCGTAAATTTAGAAATATTTATTGACAGAATTTTTTCCAAATGACGTTTTTGTCGTTGAAGCTGCCTTGAAAAATGCAGAAATTATCCCACCCAAATGCTACATAAAATTACAACAATTGCTTTCAGATAACTTAAACACTATGAATATTCTGAAATATTTGATTATATAGTGATATCTGTCATATTTATCGTTTGTGCGCAAAAACTCGCATTATGGACTCCGTTATGGGCCCGTAAACTTGCAGTATCTAAACTCCATACAAACTCTAAACAGTGTGGTATTTGTGGGGTGATATCTTTTAAATAAGTCAAGAAATCCCATGACAGGACCGTTTTAAAATGTTCAGTACATATTAAATTAGTAATATAAAAAATACGAAAAAAATTCACTGACAGGAATTCTTTCAGCGAAAGGTCCGATTCCTCCTTAAACCAATTTAATATTTTGCAGAAAGGACATTGAATGCGGCGCACTGCAAACCAGACAAAGGTTTAAAACGGCGACAGTTCTCCTCACGGTGTTAAAATAAAATAAGAGAAAACTTGTCCCGATTTGTTCTATCTCTGTAAAAGAAAATATAATAAATGTAGCTCTTTAATTCGGTGTATCAGACGATATCCTTATTTATGGTTGTGACAAAGCAGAACATTGTTGATGAGCGACTTACAGAGACTCAAAAGATAAAGGTCTGACACTAAATCTAAACAAGTGTGAATTTAGGATGAACATGATAACATTCATGGGACATGTCTTATCAAAGAATGGTATGGGACCGACTAGTGAAAGGATCAAGTCGTTACTCAATTCTAAAAACTAACAATGGATCCGAAGTAAAAAGTTTTCTCGGACTGGTAAACTTTACTGCTCGTTACATATAAACATATAAACAGTTATAGAGGCCAGACAGACCCAGCGGCAGACTGACATGAGCCTTTGATTAGTAATGCAAGTGTACATTCTTTTTGGTTCTTTAATTTTCTTAATCATTGCACTCCTCTGCTTTTGGTCGTTTTCGTGATTTTTCTCTGGAAAAAAAATTGTGGCATATTGTAGATATTTATGAACCACACTTAACAATATAAATATCATAGAGATCCTTCAATCTCTTGATAATCTTTACCCTGTCATATCTTCAGTGTTTAAATTTGTACTTTTTAAATTTTTATTTCATTTCAATTTTCTACCTTCCTGCATTTGTTCCTTAATTTTTTCAAAATTTATCAAAGTTGACTTCTCATTTCTAAAAGTATAATTGGTACAAATTCAAAAAGTAGCTAAGATTTTCTTATTTACCACCCTTTTTCGATCCACTTTTCTGCCATTTTTTCTCTGCATGGAATTAATTTTTTTTTTACAAAATCAGTATACAAGCATAAGTTTAATGCATACATCATGAGGAATACTATCTTATACAGTGTTTTCCCCTTCCATGGAAATTTATTACGTAAAATGTATATAAGTAGCAGATATATGTTTGATTATAAGTTCTTGTGCAAAAGACATGCTTCCAAATGTAAAAGATTTTTTTGACTAAGTTAATGGCAACATCAATATATAATTTTATACATGCCACGGCCAGGAATGACTGTCATTAGAATTTTTCTGTCTTTTAGCGCCTTTTTTCAGCTGAAAATGCTGCATGTTTGAAAACTTACTTCTGAATTCTGCAGTATTTAAATTTTTCCCTCCGAAATATGGCTAAAATATTACCGACTCGGCGTAAAAAAAACAAAAATCAATCAATCAATCTTGACAATTTCATGATAAAATAATAGTTCTTTAAATTTGATCCTTCGTTATAAATTGACTACTTAACGCCCTCCTGTATGTATTATAATCTTCACAGTCAGATAAATTATTTGTATACTTAGGCATAGATGCTGTAATAATTAAACCTATTACAATAATAGTATGTTTGTTAAAAAACTTTTTTTCTTTTTTTTTTGTTAGAGCTGGGTGACGTTGCACTCATCATCATAGACCTGATGTCAACCAGTGCAGTCTTTTGTCATTAGACCTGATGTCAACCAGTGTAGTTTGTCGTCATTAAACCTGGTGTAAGCCTTATCTTTGGATTCCGTGTATTCCTTCCCTCGTAGGGACTCCAAACATTCAGGCAATCGAATAATTTATTCATTGTAAGAATAAAGGGCACTGTCACCCAGATTCCTCAAAACATATGTCAAGAGAATTGGCCACCGTTTCGCTCAAATCTTGAGCAGCCAGTCTGGCCTTCATTTTGCGAAAACATTGAAGTCACAGGGAGTGTACAGGTTCTGGTCAGTGTTCTTCGTATTGATTTATTACATTTACTCTATGAAATGTTATACTCCTTGGAAATGAAAAATATACCATTAATCTAACACCCATTCTTGCAACCTGGCTGAAATTTGAACCAGTAAAATAAGTGAGTCTTGAAATGAAAATATATTTGTACAAAAATTCAAACTATTATTTATATATATAAAAAACAAGATTAAATTTTAGGACTGAAGTAAAAATTATGTTTATGAAAATGCACAAGTTCATTATCATAACCATCATACCTGGAACCTCTTCGTCCATTTGTTCATGGACCTTTTTAATTGGGGACTTTTCCATTGCAGCTTGTACAATCAGCGTTTGAGCTGAATTTTAGCATCAGGATCTTAACATTCATGAAATTTAAATAAATGACCATAATATGAAAATATTATATTTTAAAATTTAAAAGCTGTTTTTATTTTCAAAAAAGTCTCAATTTAATGAGGCAGTCTGTTTTTAAAAAAAATCGGTGAAATTCTTGACTGAACCAAACATGTGGAATTATAGTGTTCCAAAAGTTTAGGAGACATATGGACTATAACAACCTGTTTATTTTGTAACGTTACGTCGAAATCCGTGTTATCTACAAAAAAAGAAAGGTTCATCTAGCAAAATGATTAATTTAACGTTCTCTGCGTTAGGGGTATCGGGAGGGGGGATTTAACAGTACATAGTCTGAAGGTAGATAAACGCTTTGAAATCTGCTCTCTGGTATTATTCAACAATGTATGATGAAACAAAATGTACAAAATTTCCAAAACTTTGAAATATGTGGCCCCATGCAGGATCAGTGGTTACTATTGGTTATAAAGTGAAAATGCATTTTCTTTCTTACTCTGATCTAACTCTGTGTATGAAGTAACTTGAGTAAGCATTCGAAGTGTATAATTATGATAAGCAATGGTGCTTCTTTCAAAATTGTGAATTTCATGTCATCTGGTTTAAAACACGACACTAAATTCAGTATTTGGAAAGTTGTTTCATGATACTCAGGTAACCTATAAGGCCCGTGATGTTAAAATCATTAATTTCATTAAAAAGCACATGGAGGTCTTAATTATCTCCCCTTGTGAGGAGAATTGGCCATTCATTTTAATAATTTAAATTCCCCTTCACCCAAGGATGCTTTGTACCAAGGTTGGTCAAAATTGGCCCAGTGGTTCTTGAGAAGAAGTCGAAAATGTGAAAAGTTTACAGACGGACGGGGAACAAAATGTGATCAGAAAAACTCACTTGATCTTTCGGCTCAGGTGAGCTAAAAAACGAAGTGGCCTTGTCTATATGTGAGACATTTAAATTTCATTACTTTTTAACATCTGAGCTTCTTCTTCTGGATGTAAATTAACTATAGACTTCTGTGTTTGGATTAGTTCTCTTTCATCCTTGATCTTCATAATTTGTTCGTGCAATTCTCTTATTTCCAGACCAAGGTTCCTCTGTTCCCAATCTTGAACTGTCACTCTCTCTTTTTTGACTTACCAGAATCTGTTAAAAGAAGAAAACTAGTGAAAATGATTCTCAACACAAACAATGGAATTTCGTCAGATGCCAAACAGTGTAAAGTGACTGCCATCTTCTTAAACGCAGAGGTACATTCTGCAATGTCAGAATCACCAACACTCTAAAATATATAAAAAGAAATAAGTTATCATAAGTATGTCTGAGGCTTAAACACAGCTTGAAAAGCTCAGTTTGAATTTGTCTGAAGGGAAGTCCAGTTATTGTAAAGATACAAGGAAACCAACAAATTCACCACCACCAAGAAATTTAAACAAGAGGCCCAGGGGCCACAGCGCTCACCTGAGCACATCGGGCTTGAATTTGCTCCCCCCTCCCCTCCAGGCATCATTTAAACAAAATAGAATCTACACTACCTGAGGATGATTCCATATAAATATCACTAATCATAGCTTTGAAGTACTTGAAAAGAAGATTTTAAAAGGTTTCCCTATATATCCCTATGTAAAACTTGGGTCGGCCATTTTGGCCCCTTCCTAGCCCCGGGGGTCATGATTTGAACCAACTTGAATCTACACTACCTGAGAATGATTCCACAGGAGTTTCATCCTTCCTGGCCCAGTGGTTCTCGAGAAGAAGATTTTTGAAAAGATTTTATTTATATATTCCTAGGTAAAACAAGGATCGGCCATTTTGGCCCCATCCTTGCCCCGGGGGGTCATGATTTGAATAAACCTGAATTTACTCTACCTGAGGATGATTCCACATGAGTTTCATTTTATTGGCCAAGTGGTTCTAGAGAATTCCTATATAAAACTTGGGTCGGCCAAGTGGTTCTAGAGAATTCCTATATAAAACTTGGGTCGGCCATTTTGGCCCCATGCTTGCCCCGGGGGTCATGAATTGAACAGATTTGAATCTACACTACCTGAGGATGATTTCACATAAGTTTCATCTTTCCTGGCCAAGTGGTTCTGGAGATGAAGATTTTTAAAGATTTTATTTATTTTTCCTGGCCCAGTGGTTCTGAAGAAAAAGATTTTTCCTATATATTCCTATGCAAAGCTTGGGTCGGCCATTTTGACCCCACCCTTGCCCTGGGGGTCATGATTTGAACAAACATGAATCTACACTACCTGAGGATGATTCCACACGAGTTTCATCTTTCCTGGCCCAGCGGTTCTGGAGAAGAAGATTTTTTAAAAATGCCATTAATTTTTAACAAATTCATGATTATCTCCCCTTGGAAAAGCCCCTGGCCCTTCATTTGAACAAACTTAAATCCCCATCACCCAAGGATACTTTGTACCAAGTTTGGTTGAAATTGGCCCAGTGGTTCTTGAGAAGATGAAAATGTGAAAAGTTTACGACAACAACAACGACGACAGACAACGGACAAATTTTTTATCAGAAAAGCCCACTTGAGCCTTCGGCTCAGGTGAGCTAAAAAAAGTATATACATGCATAACTACTCAAACTTGTCCAATCAAAATCACCGATGAGGTCAGATTCTAAAAATTTAAATTGACACCTACATCGCATGTAACATCTTAACACACGTTACTTTATTGCTTTTCTTTCAGAACAAAAATTTGCTATTTACATTTTAAAATATGCTGGATTCAAAAAATACCAACGATGCGTGATCTGGAAGAAACGGGATTTGGAGATTTGAATCGGAGGAATTCAATACACTAGGTTTAAAGCTAAGTCAGTTAGATATATGAAAATCTATTTCCCGTTTCTGTTTTGCACCTAAGATTAAGACTGTATATTGTTTAACGTCCCTCTCGATAATTATTCAATCATATGGAGACGCCACCTTTTGCCGGTGAATAGCTGCAAATTTTGCTTATGCTCGTTAGGTCCATTGAGCAGGGAGGGATATTTTTCGCGCCAACATCTACTGCGACAAGGGACCTCAGTTTATACGGTCTCATCCGAGGGACCGGTCTCCAGTGGGATTCAAACCCGCGACATAAGGATTGACTCCTCACTTCGCGACTCTAAAGCAGACGCTCTAACCACTGCGCCACGCAGGTGACTTAATGGTGATTACTCGTATTGAGCAGAATGAAGCAATTGATGGTGTCTGAGAAATACTGAAGCTCTCAGAAATCCTACAATTGTTTCTAGCAAATCCAAAATATGTAAAAGATGTCATTAAATGAGGAATGGAGTCTTTTAAATGGCATTCTCTTCACAAATCTCTTTCTTTTGTAATTTTCTCTTCAAGAAAGATATTATTTCATCAAATCTTGATATAAAATATAACGTATAATCAAAAGAACCATCCCTTTGATTGATTGTATATTGTTTAACGTCCCTCTCGAGAATTTTTCACTCATATGGAGACGTCACCGTATGCCGGTGAAGGGCTTCAAATTTTGACCTTTACTCGGCACTCAGGGCCATTGAGCAGTGAGGGATCTTTATCGTGCCAACGCCTGCCGCTGACACGGGGCCTCGGTTTTTAGCTCACCTGAGCCGAAGGCTCAAGTGAGCTTTTCTGATCTAAATTTGTCCGGCGTCTGTCGTCGTTGTTGCTGTTGTCGTTGTCGTCCTCGTTAACTTTTCACATTTTCATCTTCTTCTCAAGAACCACTTGGCCAATTTCAACCAAACTTGGCACAAAGTATCCTTGGGTGAAGAGTATTCAAGTTTGTTCAAAAGAGGGGCCACGCCCTTTTCCAAGGGGAGATAATCATGAATTAGAGAAAAATTATTGGCATTTTCAAAAAATCTTCTTCCTTCTCAAGAACCACTGAGCCAGGAAAGATGAAACTCATGTGGAATCATCCTCAGGTAGTGTAGATTCAAGTTTGTTCAAGTCATGACCCCAAGGGGTAGGGCAGGGCCAAAATGGCCGATCAAAGTTTTACGTAGGAATATATAGGAAAAATCTTTAAAAATCTTCTTCTCAAGAACCACTAGGCCAGGAAAGATGAAACTCATGTGGACTCATCCTCAGGTAGTATAGATTCAAGTTTGTTCAAGTCATGACCCCAGGGGGTAGGGCGGGGCCAAAATGGCCAATCAAAGTTTTACATAGGAATATATAGGAAAAATCTTCTTCTCAAGAACCACTGGAAGAGGAAAGATGAAACTCATGTGGAATCATCCACAGGTAGTGTAGATTCAAGTTTATTCAAGTCATGGGCCCTGGGGGTAGGGCGGGGCCAAAATGGAAGATCAAAAGTATTACATAGGAATATATAGGAAAAATCTTTAAAAATCTTCTTCTCAAGAACCTTTGAAACAGGAAAGATGAAAATCATGTGAAATTATCCTCAGGCAATGGTTGGGCCAAAATGGCCGACCCAAGTTTTACAAAGGAATATATAGGAAATATTTTCAAAAATCTTCTTCTCGAGAACCACTGGGCCAGGAAGGATGAAACTCCTGTGGAATCATTCTCAGGTAGTGTAGATTGAAGTTTGTTCAAGTCATGACCACGGGGTAAGGGTGTGGCCAAAATGGCCGACCAAAGTTTTACATAGAAATATATAGGGGAAGCTTTTTAAATCTTTTTTTCAAGTACTTCAAAGCCAGGATTAGTAATATTTGTATGGAATCATCCTCAGGTAATGTAGATTTTCTTTCGTTCAAATTATGATCTCCTTGAGGGTTTAAATTCAAGCCCCCCCCCCCCCCCCCCCCCAACTTAAGTTAACTTTCAGTTCTGATCTGATATGTGTTTTTTTTCCTAGCTGATGTGCTCAGGTGAGCGCTGTGGCCCCTGGGCCTCTTGTTAAGGTCTCATCCGAAGGACCCTCCATCCCTTTGAAGCTGAAAAATGGAGAAAGTACATTACATTTCATAAATGATTAAACTTTTTTAAACTCCATAAATCAAGTATTTTATCAATTTATTTACAAATTTCTTGATCTCAGGAATCATTATTTTGAGTTCCCCCACCTACCAAAATACTTGTATTTATACAAGGCGGGAGAAGACAGTCAATCATGTTTTTAAAGATGACTTAGGAAGAGTTTTGAAATGTTATTTTCATGATTTGTAAGGGGCAAAGAGATCATGACACCTGGTTGTAATCAAATAATATAAAAGTCATAGATGTTTTGTGAGAATCATGTTTATTTTTAAAAGATATTTCAATACAAAATTCTTTTTAAGAGACATTTTGAAAAGGAAAACTACAATGATTACTTTTCAAAATAAAAACAAGCAAAAGGAACGCTGTTTATACTTAGCTTATCATTGTGATGGGGTTCCTTTAAATTAGAAACCATTAGTTTTTGGGTTTTTTTCTTCATTGTTTTGGATCATCGGTAAAGCCTACATCTTGTCCAAATTGGTCGGAAACTGATATCTCTTATTTTCTGTGACAACTAGCAATTGGAATTTACTCTACGATCATCTGCTCCTAATCTCCCATGATGCCATAAGGCGAATTGGCGGTAGGTAGTGTTGCGATTGGCTTTGCTTCTACCTGATTTTGTCTGTACAGCCTAGCCAGAACAAGCACAGCTTTATTCAGGATGAGAAATCAAAATCCTGAAAGAAATGTACATTTCACGCAATAGTGTATAATTACGAAAAGATCCACTGCATTCCTCATCAAGGCATGTGCATGGTAAATAACAAGCAGAAATTTACAGGCATTCTTGAAACACAGCTGTCTTGATTTCTCTGGCAGCAAAGTCTTTCTTTTTGAGTGTACATTTCTCTAAAGGAAATGCAAATTCACCATGATGGCTGATCCCTCAGAATGATGAAGTCAACTCCCTTCAATACTTGACGGTGTCGAATTTAATATAGTAAAAGGGCACTGGTGGGTTTCCCTTACAACTCTTTGCATTCTGTCCCTCATTTGGACTGGAGAAAGACTATGTACTCCTCTCTAAGTAAAAACTATTTTGCGATGATCATTATTGTATGCAATAGCTTTTGTTTTCGGCAAGCAAATCTTGAAAATAATTAATCAATATACGTCCTCATATCCGTGAAAAATTCGAGGGAGAGAGAGAGACGTCAAACAATATACAATCAATCAATCTAGAACTTCAGTTACGAGGTCATGGATCTAAGTAACCTTCATAAAACTAAAGTATGATGCAAAAGTTTTAGTTTTGCATCAACGGGCATAAACTAAGTTGGTAACACTTAGTTTTTGTTCAACAAGTGCTATTCCATGCAAATAATATATGCTTACGTCTTGCAGGATGTTAAAAGTTTAAAAGATCAAACACTCTGTAAGCCATTTTGGACCTTTTGCCATTGATTGTGTTCTACCTATTTAAATTCTCCATCGTTGACTCGTAAGTTCTTTGTGGTGATTCTTGGATAAGTTGGAAATCGCAAGTATGTCTTTTTCCCATGTTCGTCGTTTTTCCTTCTTGTAGACATTTCCAGGAACTGTATACAACATTGAACTGATTAGGGTTGCACACGAAACTTCTTGCTAGATGGTTTGCTGTTTCACGTAATACCTATGCTTTGCACAAGAATTCTCCTACGTATGGAGCAAAACATTTAAGGTTTCGTCAAAGGTCAACATGTCCAAGAATTTATTTTTACAATAGCCCCAAGCGGATTATAAAAAAGCGTAAACTGACCCAAACCAGGTTATAATCGAATAATTTGGCCAAGAATTAGAGTCATTCCTTATAATTTAATTTTTAAATAATCAAGCAACTGTGGATGTAAAATTGTGCTGCTTTTTATGAGTTCAAATTTGCCGCTCAATAATACATCCCTAGTAACGGAAGTGATTTGAAACAACGGGACGTAATAACTGATACACAGATCTAACAGCCATGATGTTTGTTTACACGAGGTAAGAGCGAGCTACTGTTTGAAGTTTAAAGTACATTTATGAAATGTAGAATTTTCCATGTAATTTCATGGACTGGAAATGTGGGATTGCATAGATACAGATGAATCAGCTGGTTGTCAAGGGGGTGTGTCCCCATACCAAACCAGGTTATTACGTTTTATTCTTGTGTTCCTTTTTGGAAATCAACCAATGAGAGACTAGAATAAAATCAAAATTAAATTCTTTATTGATAAACAGATAGAAAGTATCACCTGATAAAAAAATACTTGGAATGATTTAAGTTTAGAAAAAATTCTTCTTAAAAATGCATATATTTTCCAAACATACATCTAATTCATTCTGTGCTTTTAGTGAAAACCATCTTTGCATAAACAAAATATGTTTATCAATGAAGGGCAAGTTGGACTTGGATAGCCTCTAGAAAGTTGTTTTCCTGATGATTTTTCTACGAAATCCTGGCTTACGATTGGTTGAAGTCTGTCACGTGAAGAAGTGAATTACTTAAGTTGTAAATAAATCTATACACGGTCTATGTAATTAGGCTGCACAAGTTATTGTTCTTTGATAAATAAACATGGTGACGAGGTTTGCGTCCCTGGACGCAGACGAACTTGAGGAAAAAAGAAACTTATTAATTCCAGAGACACAATTAAATGCAATGCGAAGGGGATGCTACTGTTATCCATAAAAGTGTGGCAGGTACTTTGGTATTACAAATAACTTTAAATAAACAGAAAAGAAATATAATTTGGTTTCTTCATATACAACAAAATAGATACATCACAAAACAGAGAATTATTTGCACGATTAACATTTCATTTGAATTGTTTTCTTCGATAATTTGATCTCATAAGACATATGGTATCAATTAGAAGACTGATGAATCTGTCGGACCATTTCCGATAAACAAGTCGAGGGAGTCAAGGCTGCATGTATCTCTTATTTCTACTTAAGTCCGAACGTTTAAGTAGAGTATTTTACTTTGAACTTAAAAAGACATTTGAATTTTGAATTTAAAAAAAACATGCCTGATCTCTTCACCAGTTGTTGAGTAGAGCTTGAAATAATGTTTGTACTCAAAACAGATTTTCAATAAAACTATTTAATAGCGAGTGAATTACATTGTCTTATTTCTTCTCGTAATAGTTTGCTCACTTTCCATCTTTAGTATCCTACTATCTTTAATCCGGTACGTTGTAACATTGCATTTGCTTTTCGTTAAATAAATAAAAACATAAAGAAGAAAGGTAAAATCGAAAAAAAGCAATTTACTTACATTGTCCGCTCTTATCTTTTTCAACATCGTGGAAATATGTTCATCCAGTTTCAAAGTAAAATTGTCTATATGATCTGCCTTTCGATTGTCTCACTGCTGAGTCATACTCCAATTAATAAAGATAATATACATATACATTATAATATAATCCTATCATTTACAGACAGTATGAGGTAAATGTCTCCCAGTACTGGTTCTGCATAAATCAAACTTCTTATGACCACTTTCCAAAAAGAGTGGAGGTATGGAAAAACAAGTTGACAAAACAAGAGTATTAAAAAACTCGTTATAATTTTGCTAAGATTGAAACAATGATCTTGTTAAGAATATAACTTGTCTTTAATCATATTCTGATCTACGTGTTTAATACTTCTTGTTGGACAATAAAATATGATGTATATTTTTTTCCTCTACGATATAGTCTTTTGTTTTGATCGTGGCTTGGAAATCTTTAGTTTGATCTACAAAAAAAAAAATTAAAAAAAAGGAATACATTAAATTGAGGTAAATTAGATTTTATATTGTGGTATTTTTTCCATTTATAATTGAAGATTATGAAAATATGGAGGATTTGAAATAAACAATTTAAAAGAAATATATATAATTTTATGTTTCTAACTGATTTTAAAACACATACTACTGCCTCAGCCTTTAATTCAATCCCGTACACTGGGTGGTTCGTTGCGTGTAGTATTTTGTAAATTGGCCCAGAAGTTTCCGGGCAATGTCCTCCTTGACGTAAAGAGTTGTCCAGAACCCTCGTTCATTTTCAATTATCACTGGAAAAAAGTGTTTGGGGATTTTCCCGTTTTGGGCAAATTTACTTTTAAATGTCCCATTCTGTCCCTCGTGCAATACGTGTAATTTGATGTACAATGAAATAAATGAAATGAAATAATGAAAGAAATATATAAAAAGAACTATATTATATAAGTATATCCTTTTGAGGAAGTTAATCCATTAAGATATCAACTTCACAGAAAACCTCACGTCAGTTTACGTGCATTTAAGTCTACGTGCATTCTTACGATTTTACTTACGGCAAAAAGCTTTCTTGACAACCTATTTTCGTTTCTTCTGCACATGCGCGGTACGTATTTCCGTGTTTATATCGTTTTGTCGTCTGACCCCCCTAAAAATGGAGAAATTAGCCAAGAGGAAACGTAACTGGTCAAACTCAAAGATAGAGGTGCTGGTACAAGCTTGCACCGAGAACATCAAAGTGATAAAAGGAAAATTCACCCCATCGATCACTCATGAAGCTAAAAATCGTTGCTGGCTCGATATAACGTCACAGTGAGTAAACAATAGGGCCTATATTTGACTTAATAAATCGTTGAATCAAGTTGTTTTGTTAAAAAAAAAAGTTCAATTACAATAAAAAATTATACATTGCTACCACCTAAGCGAATTTAAAAATGTCCTGCAATGCATGATCATGTTTTCTTATCAATTGGCGAGCAAAATGTGGTAAATGTACAGCTTTAGTAAATGTATACAGCTGTAAAGTTTTTAAACAGCTATAAGACATTATAATTAATCAATAATGATAATTATTTTTGATTACTGATTGATTTTTTTTAAATCAGTAAGTTGGAGTAGAGAGGAGGATAAATGTAACAGAAATGGGAAAACCTGATTTTGGAGAAGGGTAATGCAATTGAACTGATTACAAACTTTTGCCATATCCACAATTTCATTTGATGTTAGAAATGTAGAAGAAATTTTTTTGCTGCTTATGTATAGTGTAACAGGTGGTAAACATTTCTTATTTTAATCGGGAATCAAACCCAAGCCCCTATTTTATAAAACTTTTATGAATGAGA
Organism: Saccostrea cuccullata; assembly: GCF_032062105.1. Taxonomy (NCBI): domain Eukaryota; kingdom Metazoa; phylum Mollusca; class Bivalvia; order Ostreida; family Ostreidae; genus Saccostrea; species Saccostrea cuccullata. The sequence continues at coordinate 12,691 of NW_026927732.1, read as the reverse complement.
CCAAACACTTACATTGATTGTCAAATCATGCAAAATTACTTGTTTTGTTTAAAATTGCTAGCATAAAAATATTATTCTATTTTCCTTTTTAAAAGATTTAAACCATTTTCTAGTTAATTTAGTTAATAAGAAAGTTCGTAGCAGAATTAAATTTTTTGTCTTCTTTTTTTAAAGACCCTCCCCCCCCCCGGTCTCTGGCATGCCAGTGTGCTAACCAATGAGACCCGATATATTGACTTGACTTTCATGCACCTGTGAACCAGGTAACATAGGAATAGAAATTTTCTTTATATAATATTTTTACAAATTTTTTGTAGAAACATCATATGTGTTTGAAGCATCCCCTGCCTCTACGACGCTAATGAAACCCTCTATTCCAGGTAAACTCAAACCAGTGCCATGGGCTCCTTTATATGGTGATGGCTGTACCACATCTTCTTCGATTTTTTTGCTTTGTTAATTTCCTCTCTGGTCTCGATCATAGAGTCTGTGAAATTAAGAATGTTTTTAATTTCTTTGCAGTTCTTTACCATATCTTCACTTCCAGAAAAATGTACTTCTTCACCCTTTTTAATGACTGCAAAATATTGTACATCTTCATTATCATTGGCTAATGCTGCCATCTTTTCGAACACTTTCAGTCCCCTACTCAAAATATTGTACATCTTCATTATCATTGGCTAATGCTGCCATCTTTTTGAACACTTTCAGTCCCCCACTCAAAATATTGTACATCTTCATTATCATTGGCTAATGCTGCCATCTTTTCGAACTCTTTCAGTCCCCTACTCAAAATATTGTACATCTTCATTATCATTGGCTAATGCTGCCATCTTTTCGAACACTTTCAGTCCCCTACTCAAAATATTGTACATCTTCATTATCATTGGCTAATGCTGCCATCTTTTCGAACACTTTCATTCCCATACTCAAAATATTGTACATCTTCATTATCATTGGCAAATGCTGCCATCTTTTCGAACACTTTCAGTCCCCTTCTCAGTCTTTTCCTCTCTACACCCTTTTGTCTTCTCTTGAAGTCTGTGTCTGTCCCCGTTTTCTTTCGGACAAATTTTCCACTTTGTCTCTTAACTTTTCTACAACAAAATTTGAGTACCAGTTTCTGCCAATAATGCCAGTATTTCAACAAGTTCAACACACCCTTTACAATGTTTACCAAAATTATTTTTTTTTTTAGAAATATCATGTTAACTGGTTAAGGAAAAAAAGATGATAAATATGTCAGACTTGCTAGCTGCAGGAGTAGTGACACTGAATGTCTCATCATCTTCTGTTTGGTGTGGTTGTGGAACATCATCTGAATTTTTAATTTAAAAAACTCCTGTTAACAAGTTTAACACATCCTCTACCAAAGTAATAAGCATCAACTGAATTGTTATCAGTTCACTATTGATGGTTTGTCATTTTCAAGGAAAGCAATTCAAAAAAAAAAGATTAATCTACATGTATGATAAATTTGTCAAACTTACCAGCTGCAGGAGAAGTGACTATACTGGAACAGTTATTGAGAAGGCTTCATCTCCTTTTAGACTTTATTCAGTATTGGTGCAGTAAAAGACTGTACATTGCATAAAAAGTTATTAGAAATTACATACAAAATGACTGACATAAACTGTAAACTATATTATGTAACATTTATGACCAAACCGAGTTTCCATACTTTTTTACTTTTAACAGCAATCTATTACTAAACAATTAACACAAGAAAGTAGTAATATCTCGGCAAGAAATCATCAAATTATCATTATAAATATGAAGTACGAGTGAATTTACAGGATTTCAGAGGACACAAAACGATTTCTAATATTGCTTAAATGTTCTTGCTCTAATTAATAATCGTTGCAGTTAATTATACCCCCGCTCCGAAGGAGAGGGGGGTATACTGTTTTACCCTTGTGTGTCTGTCCGTCTGTCCGTCCGTCTGTCTGTCTGTGTGTCCGTCCGAAACAAATTTTCGTCGCAGTTTTCTCAGCAACTACTCATCGTAGATGCTTGAAATTTTAACACAATCTTCTCTGAGGCATGCCATATGGTGGGATACATTTTCGTTTAAATCTGATGTCAACTTCCTGTTTGTTTGTGCGTCTGTCCATTTCATACATAACAAATTTTCGTCGCAGTTTTCTCAGCAACTACTCATCGTAGATGCTTGAAATTTTAATACAATCTTCTCTGAGGCATGCCATGTGGTGGGATACATTTTCATTCAAATCTCATGTCAACTTCCTGTTTGTCTGTGCGTCTGTCCATTTCATACATAACAAATTTTCGTCGCAGTTTTCTCAGCAACTACTCCTCATAGATGCTTGAAATTTTAACACAATCTTCTCTGAGGCATGCCATATGGTGGGATACATTTTCGTTCAAATCCGATGTCAACTTCCTGTTTGTCTGTGTGTCTGTCCATTTCATACATAACAAATTTTTGTCGCAGTTTTCTCAGCAACTACTAATCATAGATGCTTGAAATTTTAACACAATCTTCTCTGAGGCATGCCATATGGTGGGATACATTTTCGTTCAAATCCGATGTCAACTTTCTGTTTGTCTGTGTGTCTGTCCATTTCATACATAACAAATTTTTGTCGCAGTTTTCTCAGCAACTACTAATCATAGATGCTTGAAATTTTACCACAATCTTCTCTGAGGCATGCCATATGGTGGGATACATTTTCGTTCAAATCCGATGTCAACTTCCTGTTTGTCTGTGCGTCTGTCCATTTCATACATAACAAATTTTTGTCGCAGTTTTCTCAGCAACTACTCCTCATAGATGCTTGAAATTTTAACACAATCTTCTCTGAGGCATGCCATATGGTAGGATACATTTTTGTTTAAATCCCATGTCAACTTCCTGTTTGTCTGTGCGTCTGTCCATTTCATACATAACAAATTTTTGTCGCAGTTTTCTCAGCAACTACTCCTCATAGATGCTTGAAATTTAAACACAATCTTCTCTGAGGCATGCAATATGGTGGGATATATTTTCGCTGATCTCGGATATCAATATCCTGTTTGCCTGTGCGTCTGTCCGTTTCTTACATTACAAATCTTTGTCGCAGTTTTCTCATTAGCTATTTATAGCGGATGCTTGAAATTTTATTACACTCTTTGTTGAGGCATGCCATATGGTGGGATTTATTTTGATATGAATCTGATGTCGACTTCATATTTTTCTGTGCATCTGCCTGTAATTGAACTTGTGTATATTAACATGATAGTGCTTATTTACATCAGAGCGGGGGTATTACTAGTGAGCATTGGCTCACAGATTTCTTGTTTCTTCTGATATAATCCCAATTATTCCAGTCTCACTGAAAAGATTGATGTCTACCTGCATAAGTATGTTGATTTTGTTGTAACGTTACGTTTATGCACACTTATTACACTTTTATTTTGGGGGTGAAGTCATCATTGGTCCCCTCTTGTTCTTTCTCCTCAGTGACATCTTCCTCTTCACAGGATAGTACTGGGGCTCCGCTTCTTCTGGAATTTTAAGGGTTTCCATCGTTCCCTCTAGTGATGTTAATGACAAAATGCTCAAAAGAGAATAATTATTCGTGAAAAATTCTCCAAAGTTCTCTTCCTAATCCCAAAATGTCAGAACACCGATAGCGGTGGTCACAAACACTGGCTCAGGTTCATCATAATAAATGAGGTTCTTAATCATATGCTGTGTTAAAGCATATCTTCTTCCAAAGACTTTACCACACGTCGATACAGGGCACTGATGATCACAATGTCCATTCGAATGGCATTCTTTAATTTGTCTGTACAAACTTCGTCTAAGGGTAAGTCTGTTTGTGATCGTGAAAGAACATGTCTGTAAGAAGGTGGCTACACCAGCATGTATCTTTGTGGACAACAGATGCTGAATTCCTGAAGTCATGTCCGGTGTTAATAAAATGAAGACTTTCCGGAGTTTCCTGGTACTTTTTCCACGAACTTCCAATAATTCCATTCTGCATTGAAAACAAACCCAGCAAAACAATGATAAATTTTCCCCATTTCATTAATAGAATATCAATTTATACAAGTTTAAAAAAGATGTGTTTGTTAAAGGAACACATCTCTAAAAGTCGCCCTTTTAAGCCATGTTCAATTTTCAATAAGTCTATAACAAAATCAATTAGATTATCTGTAATATAAACTTTACCTAATCTCTGATGCCAATCTGCATCAAAATACGATTTTAACATACGTGTACCATAAAACACCGCATTTACTTTTTCTGTTATTTATTTTTTTCGTTATTTCCTGATCATGACAACGAGCACATGGCGGGTGTGACCGGTCGGCAGGGGATGCTCACTCCTCCATGGTACCTGATCCCACCTCTGATGTTTCGGAGGTCCGTGTTTGCTCTGCTCTTATTTTGTATATTGTTTAATGGACGTTGAGATTGAATACTGTTCGTTATCTCCATATCCTTCTTTATACAGGAGTACCAACTATACTTTTCTGATTAATATTAATTCTGTATATTTTTCCACACAACCAAAAGCCCTTGGGCAACATATCTTTTCTGAACACAGTTGCTAAGAAAACACTACAAATCAATTCAGTATATTAAAGTTTACGGGGGGGGGGCTTGAATTTTAAACCCCCTCAGGATGCTTCCATATAAATATAACATATAAGATTTATTCAAACATATTACTTTGTTCAAATTTGATACCCCATTGTGGCCCTCCCCTACCCTCAGGGGTGATCAGTAGAACAACATTTAAACTACACTGTGATGCTTCCATATCAATATCTCTTATCTTAGGTTAATAAAATATTCTTGATTTAGCACCGCTGAAAAATCCAGCGGGGATATTTTGTCCCGGTTGTACATTACAAGTTCCCACTAGGTTAAACGGGAGTTTGGGGGGTTTGGAGTGGGGGAAGGGAAAAATGGATCCTGCTAAATTTAAACCCAAATTGATAATTATATATACCTTCCAATGTAACTTCTTTAAATAAAACAGGCATACTTATTAAATTATCCTGTATTTGACTAAGCAAAAAAAAAAAAAAAAAACGCACAAGCTGTGTAACATGCAGTTTCGAAAAAGTCGAAAAATTGGCTCTATTTATATACAATTCCAAGACGTCAAAGCCAAATTCTGATCAAAAAGAACAAGCCATGGAAAAATCAAAATCATCGAAAAATGGAAAAAGCGGACGGAGACTCCATGATGTTCTCTGAAAAATAGAGATTTTGATACTGGCCTATCTGTTGCCGAAGTTGCTTGGCTAAGTCTGCAGTTAGACTCTGTGGTCTAACAACTCGAGTTACATTTTCAAGTTGAATATCGGAGCCTAATGATGTTAATTTAGCTATCACCCTAGGGCACTAACATCGGCTGTTACCAAACTATATATTAAAAGATAAAAAGACAATTCATTAAACTATCATATAATGGAATTCATAAAGATAAATAATGTATGATAATGAAAATAATAAGAAATAAATTACTTTGAACATATATGCAAAAGTACGGTGGTATATTTGGGACACGCAATTATTTTTTTTTTTAAAACCAGAAAAAAATTATCTTGTGAAAACGACATAATTATCTTGTGAAAACGAGATATTATCTTGTGAAAACGACTTATTATCTTGTGAAAACGAGATATTATCTTGTGAAAACGACTTATTATCTTCTGAAAACGACTTATCTTGTGATTGATTGATTGATTGTATACTGTTTAACGTCCCTCTCCAGAATATTTCACTGATATGGAGACGTCACCATTGCCGGTGAAGGGCTGCAAATTTGGGCCTATGCTCGGCACTCAGGGCCATTGAGCAGGGAGGGATCTTTATCGTGCCACACCTGCTGTGACACGGGGCCTCGGTTTATACGGTCTCATCCGAAGGACCGCCCCATTTAGTCGCCTTTTACGACAAGCAAGGCTGTACTGAGGACCTATTCTAACCGGGATCCTCACGGGACTATTATCTTGTGAAAACGAGATAATTATCTTGTGAAAACGAGATATTGTCTTGTGAAAACGAGATATTGTCTTGTGAAAACGAGATATTATCTTGTGAAAACGAGATATTTTCTTGTGAAAACGAGATATTATCTTGTGAAAACGAGATATTATCTTGTGAAAACGGCATATTATCTTGTGAAAACGACATATTATCTTGTGAAAACGACATATTATCTTGTGAAAACGACATAATATAATAAATCGTTTTCATATGATAATATGTCGTTTTCACAAGATAATATCTCGTTTTCACAAGATATTATCTCGTTTTCACAATATAATAAGTCGTTTTCACAATATAATAAGTCGTTTTCACAAGATAATATCTCGTTTTCACAAGATAATATCTCGTTTTCACAGGATATTATCTCGTTTTCACAAGATAATAAGTCGTTTTCACAAGATATTATCTCGTTTTCACAAGATAATAAGTCGTTTTCACAAGATATTATCTCGTTTTCACAAGATATTAATATGTCGTTTTCACAAGATAATAAGTCGTTTTTACTAGATAATAAGTCGTTTTCACAAGATAATAAGTCGTTAGCACAAGATAATATCTCGTTTTCACAAGGTAATTTCTCGTTTTCACAAGATAATATCTCGTTTTCACAAGGTAATTTCTCGTTTTCACAAGATAATAAGTCGTTTTCATAAGATATTATCTCGTTTTCACAAGATAATATCTCGTTTTCACAAGATAATTATGTCGTTTTCACAAGATAAATTTTTTCTTATAAAATAAAAAAATAATAATTGCGTGTCCTAAATATACCACCGTACAAAACAAAGTAAGAGCTCGGTTGACTTTATGCATGATATACCAATTGATTGATTAATATTAGATTTTCCATTTAAGTCATTAAAATAAATTAAAAACTTTAGTTTCCTATTAATTAATCCCCCTTAAAGTCCAGGAATTAAAGAATTGGCTTTATGAAATTGCTATGTTCTTGAATTTCCTTTAAAATGCTTCTCCTCCTGCAGTTTTGGTCTGATGGCAATGGCTTCTTATTCATCCTTTGGTATAAGTACAAACCAGTAGAGGTAGTCTCGACAGAGACTTCTGGTTTAAATTAAAGTTTTCTAAAAAGATTTTAATATTGTTGTTTTCGTTAGATATTAACTTGGAAATCTAAGCACATTTAATTGCTTTCGCTTTAGACTCTATATCCACAACTCCTTTACCACCCTGCTCTATGTCTCCTATTAAAGTTTTTAGTTTTATTCTGTTTCTATTATTCCAAAAAAAGTTAAAGATAATTGTATTTCTATTTTTCATGTCAGCACAAGGACATGGCAAGAGTGATAGGTTGTAAATTAATTTGGATATAGCAAGGTCATTTCAGCACAAGGACATGGCAAGAGTGATAGGTTTTAAATTAATTTGGATATAGCAAGGTTGTTAATGATGCAAGTTTTTCCAAATATAGTGTAGCGGACAGTATAAAGGGAACTTATACTGCCTCGCTAGTGAGCTAGCTTTTCTGGTGATGCGGTAGAGTCTCCCTCTATTTCAGGCAAGTTAAGCAACGGCGAGTTTATTTAACCCTTAGATGGGTGACCGCTTCACGTTACAAAATTGGTGGCAGCGTAGTGACTCTGGGTGTCTGGTGTCCTGCTTCAGGATGTCTTAGAGCTAGGACTTAATGTCCATATACATACTTCGTGTGCAGGGCAGGGGTGCCGTATATGAAGATAGGATTCAATCTGCTTCAGGAAGCTCTAAGGCTAGGACTTCGTGTCCGGGAAAGGCATTGGTTTCCGTAGCTAAAGAGGCCCAGATACTCAGAGAGAACTCATGCTAAACTTCGGGTAGAAGCTTCCCTGAGCGGGGGAAAGTGTAGCGGACAGTGTATAGGGAACTTGTACTGCTAGCTTCTAGCTTTTCTGGTGATGCGGTAGAGTCTCCCTCTATTTCAGGCAAGTTAAGCAACGGCGAGCCTGTTTAACACTTGGATGGGTGACTGCTTCACGTTACAATAGTTAGTTTTATTTTTGTTCAGGATTCGAAGTCTCTCGAGCTCTTTTATTCTGTTTCCCAATTTTTTTTCTATACATATCTCTACATCATGACCTACGTGAATTCTTAAAACCTTAATATATTATTTGTTAACCTTTATCCCATATAAGTTATGAGATGTATCCTTCAGATTGCCTAGTAGCATGCATAAACCCACGAAGGAGTTGGCACATTTACAGAAGTAGATGGGAATATTAATTCCCAGTAATACATTAACATTTTGGATACAAAGTTATTTTGCGTCATTTCTCGAAATGTGTGGAGAACCATAAAAATACGTGTTCAGAATCCGGTACACATTATATTCATCATCAAGAAGACCTCATCTTGAGAGTAAAAGAAATATGGCAGTCCTTGCTTTGGCACTTTATTCAGAGCCTTGCGCTTCAATTCCAAGGCGAATTCGACAAATTATCAAATCTTAGGGCCATGCACTTAAATACTAGAGATAAAAGGAAAAGTGCTTAATATTTATGGATTTTTTTAGTTGCGTTCACGTTTTTCACGTAACGTTATCTGTGTCTACGTACATGTGGCCTTCAGCATAATTTGAGAAGAATTACCGGAACTCCAGACATCTATTTTTTACAAATAGGCACCGATGACATTGGTTATTTATTGAATGAGAAGATCGTTACAAACATTAACTCCTTTTCTGAGTACAGTACGTATGCAATTGTTTGCAGACTTACTTTATTTAATGCTCAAATGGGATTTGCATGCTTCAAATCAAGAGAAGGGGAACAGGTGGTCCGCGCCAGGGATGTCAGACTGAGGAGAAGATCCCCACCCATTGATCCGAGGTGTGCGGTCCTCGAGATGGAGGAGACATGCCTGCCTTCCGTCGCCAACCAGTGGACCTAGACTAGGACCAGGATCCCGGAGGTGGCGGAAGGTTCAAGATATAGTCCTCGCTTTAAGGCATCGAAACAGAGTAGCTTATAAAATGTAAGTAACGAACAAAATATGTCTTTGAAAAGAACAAAACTGCTCATAACTTTAATTCTCTGATCATGCTCGTATACTATTATTTAATCAAAATAAAAATAAAAAAAAATTATATTTAGTTTTTGATACTAACCATCTAAAAGCAAAGCATAAATCTTAAAAAACAAATTGAAATTGCTTAACAATTGCCTTTTCTTGAGAAACAAGACATTTCATATAATGAAAAAAAAAGAGTATTTTTAGAGGCTTAGAGCTAACTATGAATTAAACAAATTGGAGTCTTGATGAAATAAAATGATTTAGAATGCAAAGTCAAGGTAATGCTGTGAACCAACTTTTAATCGCGACGACTTTATTTCGCGATATAGCAAGGATAAACTAGATTGCGGCGATTAATTTTCGTGATCAAGCCTATTTGGATTTTTTTAATAGACAAATAACACTTTAAGGACCAGTTCGTAGCGGGAAATATTCGCGAAAATTTCTTGCACGCGAATAAAAGTTGGATGACAGTAGATATATTTTATCACATGAAATGACTTGAGATCTTACGTCCATTAAATCAGGTTACAAGTACTCGTAGAGATACATGTACAGTCCCTGAAACGTTTTACTTTCCCATTTTTCCGTTCGCTCACCGTTCGTTCAGCGTGCGTTCACCGTTCGCTCTTCGTTCACAGTTTTGCGTTCACCGTGCGCTCTTCCTTCCCTTTACTTTGCGTTCACTGTTCGTTTACTTATCGTTCAGCCTTCTTATTCATTCGGAACTCCGAAGTGAACGGATCAATTTCTACAGTTGCGACGACAGAATGAAGACGGAACGTGTGCGTAAGGGTGGAAAGAGACTTTTGTTCCATATTAGGAACTTAAATATAAACTATAAAGCAGCTGGACTATGTACAGTGAAAATTCAGAGAAAACTGCAATCCACCCACCAGTTTGTGACCTCTAGACAGGGCATACGCAATTTCATCAATCGATTTCAGAAAACGTGTTCCGTGGTTGATCAGAGGTATGTTTATTTTTTAATGGCTTAAATATTTTCTCAATGAATAACTTATTGATTTATTTTGTATTACTCTCAGTACGGAAGTATCTGTACTGTACATGCATTCAATGTGCATACAATTAATTACTTGAAGAACATTTTACCCGGTTTCGTTTTTTTATTTTTTTTTAACTATACATAGTTGATACATTTACGTGAAGTAGATCTTCATTAACTTTTATATATATATATATATATATATATATATATATATATATATATATATATATATATATATATATATATATATATATATATATATATATATATACAGTATTCGTAGTACGATTAATTGATTATTTTTTAATTGTACTTTGTATGGCGACTGTATATCTTGTAAAATTACTAAAGGAATTCAACATGTTCTAGCGAGTTTCGTGTCATCAATTTTTATAATTCAGAAAATACAAGTCCCCCTTTTTGTTAAGATCTGCGCATAATGCACCGGCTGTTATCTGATCGTTAAAATTTGTAATCATTATACTGTACGTATTTATTATGGTGTTACAAATATACATGTAAATCTAAAGCAAAGTACAGTAGAATGGCCCGACGCCATGTCCCTTTTTTCTGGGCGCCATGCTCAACACTGGTGAGATTTACTAGCAGATTTGTTTATTCATTACATGTATTCCCCATTTTCAAAAGGTGAGTTATTTCCCCTGAAAGGAACTCTTTTACTGTGTTTAATACTCATGCGCTATAAATACAATCACTTCCGCGGACGTTCTTGATGTAAACATGTTCATTGTGTAATGCCTCTGTCATATGGATTAATGTTTTTGTGTTTGTGAAGAAAAAGAAGTCTTAACTGATTCGTATTTTTTTAAATTGCCCACTCATAGTCTCTTTCTGGATTTGTATTAATCTGTATAGTAGTATAATAAGAGCTATGTGAGCCCCCACCGTCCACCCCCCCCCCCCCCCCCTTACAAAAAAACTGATTAAATGCTGATACATATTTGAATAGGCCTTTTTTTCAAAAATAAAAAAGAAAAGAAAAGAATTATCGGTAGTAGATCTGCAGACGGATCATCATTATTTACAAAATGTGCAGAACAAATTTTTAGTTTAAAAGTTTTTACGAATCATTATAGCCTGTTGCAGCCATATTTTCTTCTCTGCATCTCTAGGAATTTTTTGGAGACTGATGACATGTCCATCTAAAGTTTTACCTCTGAAATTGCTGTATATACAGCATTAGTTCGTCTTCCGCGACAGATACCAAGAAACTGCGTTTTTGCCCGATTGTATGTCATAACATAGAACTTTACTTACAAGAACACATTTGGTGACAATTAAAGGACTATTTCAATTGAATTCACCGTGTTTCCAGAATTTTTTATTTGTAAAATAATTTGATTCACTATAAAGTATTAAAAAAGAAAGACTAATTAAAGTAGCATCGACCTGAGTTCGTGTTACATATGTCGTATAAAGTCTGAGCTGCATTTAATCAAAGTTTTAGTGTAGGATCTAAGCATATGTACATGTATATCCCAGAGTAAAATACACATTTTGATTTAGATCAGAGAATTGACAGCAGAAACACGAAATTGATACAATAATTTCCTAGCGTATTTCTCGTTAATTAACGAAAAACATTTTTCTCTCAAGTGTTATTTATGTTTTTAAAATCATTTCAGTGTAAGTACATGTATTTATTTTTATGAGTTATTCTTTTTTGCAAAGTGTGTAAAGAGAGAGAGAGATAGACCCTAAGTAACTGACATACATGTACATCTGCGCAAAAATATATGTACCGTATTTATACTGAATTCACAATTAATAGTTCTAATTTCCACAACTTTGTTCATATTCAACTGATGCATACTTTGAATACCTGTAAATCCGTGAAGAAGCAAGATACACCTCAATATTTACAGGTTATATTTATCTAAGGGTTCTACATCATTTTTCAATTTTCGAAAATTTTTGACATAAGGGGGGGGGGGGGGGGGGTTGCTTGGAATGGCTCAAATGTTGGATATTTAGTGCAGAAACGTTGTAAAATGTGGAATTTTTTTTTTAATCGAACATTCACATTGTTAATAATTTTCAAACATAGAATTTCCCTGTACATGTATCTCTAGATATTTTCATACCGCTTTTAAATATTTTTTATTGGTAAGAGAAATCAAAGCATATAGAATTTCCTCGATATTATGCATTATAAATATGAGTTAAGATCCGTAAAATTAACCGGTATCCAAACGCCCGGCACAAAGTAAACTGGTGGTGTAGGAGGCATCCGTTTGATTTTTCTTGTCCTAAAACGAATATATATATATATATATATAACACATCATAACATAGAAAATTTAATTTCAAAACATGTTTTTAGAAAAAGCATACAAATGGCAAATTGAAAATTGTAATATTTGCAATTTAATCGCTATTTTCAAAAACAACGAAAGTAAAAAAAATGTTTCTGATTTATATCACGATATCTTGAATATCTTTTGTTCAATATGGCTTATTAGAATATTTTGGCCCCTTGCGACCCCTTATTGTGTAACATATGATCAAAATTCTTTATAATATATTGTTGCAAATCGTTAAGATGAATATCTTTACCTTTGTAATGTATCACAAAATATTGATCATGAAAGATGAAAAACTTTTGGCCCCTCTGAGCCCCTATTTTGAGGAGTCTGCCCCTT